>NW_026000254.1:1810041-1819913 GCF_001458135.2 Marmota marmota marmota | reverse complement strand
GCTTAATTTAAAAAAAAAAAAAAAGGAAAAAATCCTGCCCCCTCCTTCCTCAGTACCGACCCCTTCTTTCGTTAACCCAAACTGGGTCCTGCCCCCTTTCTCCAGCCTGAACGGGATCCCGCTGTCTGTCTCTCATCTCCCTCCCGAACTGGGTCCTCCACCCTTCTTTCTACCGCCTGAAATATTTCTCCATCTTTCCTTTTCTATGACCCCAAGCAGGTCTACATCCCACCTTTCTCCCGCGGAACCGAGTTCAGACCTTTCTAGTGCCCACAGGGTATTCCTCCTCCTCCCTTTTCCCATGAGAATCGGGTCCAGGCACCGCTAAACACAACCACTTCTATGCGGTTAGATCCCAAACCCTGAGTAGGGTTTCTTCAAACCTTAAGGCTGTATGGAGTCAGGAGCCTTGAAGCCTCAGCCCAGAGGCCCCCAGAGGTTCTTCACTAAAGCTGGGCACCTCAGCTCACCTCGTCCTCTGGAGTCCAGAAAGCGTCTGCTCTCTCCAAGCCTCTCCTTAGGTCTGAGCCAGTCCCCCCGCCTCCCTGGCCGGAAGTGGTCCTGCCTCTTTCCGCCTCCGGAGGGGGTCTCGGTCCCTGCTGGTCTGCCCTCTCTCCCTCCCCCTCCCTACTTCCAACTTTCCATTCTCCTCAGTGTAGCTCCTCATTTCTGTTTACTGCCCGTTATTCAGCAATCACTCGCTCCTCTTCTCCATTTGATTTCCCTATTCTCCATTCTGTATCCCTGTTCCTGTTGGATTCTCCTGTTCCTTCTAGAGCTCCCACACCACCCCTTCCTACAGCCCCCTCTATCCCAACAAATTAGGATATTTAGAGTCTAAAGATTAAAAGATAGGATGCTCCCTCATCATATATATTCAGAATAAAAAACAACAAATATAAGAAAGCCCACAAAAGATTTTTATTTATCCTGCAATTACTATGTTGTTGCTGTTAAAAAAATCAACTTATTTGAAAACTATTGAGGCCATGTTCCTTCTTCACTGATACACCAAGCAAGTATTTAGATTTGTTTCTTGTGACACAGTGCATTGGTACACTGTGCAGAAAACAATTTCACTTATTTGCTTGATCTTATGTTAGACATCATAGACTTGAAGTCAAAACCATAAAATTAAACAAAAAAGGTCATTATATCATGATAAAGGCGTCAATTCATCAGTAGAATATATATATATGCATATATATGTATATATATGTATATATATGTATATCCAGCACTGAAGCATTTATACATATGAAGCAAATATTCATACAGCTGCTGGAAGGAGAGATACACTACAATAAAATAATAGTAGAGGACTTCAATACCCTACTATTGACAATGCACGGATCATCCAGACAGAAAATCAATAAGGAAACGTTGTACTTGAACTACACTTCAGACCAAATGGACCTAACAAACATCTACAAAACATTCCATCCAACAGCTGCAGAACACACATTCTTCTCCAGTGCAAACAACATTCTCCAGGATAGATCATAATTCGGGCTACAAAACAAGTCCCAACAAATTTTAATTCATATCAAATAACTTACAACCACAATAGCATAAACCTTGAATTCCAAAACAAGAGAAACTTCAAAAATTCATAAATACATGGAAATTAAATAATGTGCTTCTGAACAACAAATGTGTCAAAGGAAATTAAAAAGGAAATGTAAAATATCTTAACACAAACAAAAAGTGGATCACAATATATTTAAACTTATGGGATGCAGCAAAAGTAATTCTAAAAGAAAATTTATAGTATTAAATGCCTTCATCAAAAAGAAGAATGATACCAAATACAGAACCTAATAGTATGCCTCAAGGAACTACTGAAAGAACTAAGCCAAAATTAGTAGAAGAAAGATCAAAGTAAAAATAAATGAAATAGACACTAGAAAAAAACAATAGAAAAGACAAATAACAGAGTCCCCACCCCCCACTTTTGTTACTGGGGATCTAACTCAAGGTGCTTAATCACTGAGACACACACATCCCCAGTGCATTTAAAATTTTTTACTTTGATGCAGGGTCTCGCTATGTTGCTTAAGGCCTTACTCAATTGCTGAGGCTGACCTTTAACTTGAAATCCTCCTGCCTCAGTCTCCTAAACCACTGGGATTACAGGCATGTGCCACCACGCCCAGCGAGTTGCTTTTTTGAAAGGATAAAATTGAAAAAACTCTAGCTAGATAGATGAACTAAAAACATGACAGAAGACAAATTAAAAATGTAGATATATTACAACCAATAGCACAGAAATACAAAAGATCATAAGAGAACACTAAGAAATTTTGTAAGCCAAGAAATCAGAAACCTAGAATAAATGGAAAAATTCCTAGATACATGCAAGCTACCAAAGCTAAATCATAAATAAACAAAATCTGAACAGACCAATAATGAGGAAGGGGATTAAATTAGTAATAAAAAGTTTTCCAACAAAGAAAAGCCCAAGATCTGGTGATCTCACTGATGAATTATGTACAACCAACAAATAATAAATATACATCTTTCTCAAACTCTTCCAAAAATTAGAGAAGAAGGAGTATCTCCAAACTCATTTTGTAAGAGCATCACGACTTTGATATCAAAACCAGACATGGACATTAAAAGAAAAAAGTATTATAGGCCAATATCCCTAACATAAATGCAAAAATCCTCAACAAAATACTTGCAAGTTGAATACAACAACATCATGTCAGAAAGTTTATACACCATGATCAAGTTGGATTTATCCTAGGAGTGCAAAGATGATTTACACATACAAATCACTAAATTTGATTCATTACATTAACAGAACAAAGGATAAAAATAATATGAGCCTCTCAATAGATGCAGAAAAGTCATTTGAAATAGTTCAAACTTTCATGATTTAAACAATGTTCAAAATTTAGGTATAGAAGGAATGTACCTCAAAATAGTAATGGGTGTATGTGAAGAACCCACACCTAACATCATACTGAATAACAAAAAGTGTAGATTTTGTTAAGATAAGGAACAAAACAAAGATGACTACTCTCACTTCTATTCTAGATGGTACTGATATCCTAGCCAAAACAATCAGGCAAGAGAAAGAAATAAAAGGCATCCACACTGGAAAGGAAGAAGTTAAATTGTCCCTTTTGCAGACAACATGATCCTATGTGTAGAAAATACTAATGATCACACAAAATCCTGTTAGAACTAATAAACAAATTCAGTAATCTTGCAGGAAAGAAAGTCAAAATATAAAAATTAGTTGTATTTCTATACACTGATAACAAACTGTCAGAAAAGGAAATTAAAATTTTATCAAAAACAGAGACCAATGGAACAGAATAGAGAGTCATAAATAAATCCATTAATTCATGGTCAATTGATTTTTGACATTGATACCAAGAACATACAAGGCATAAAGGGCAGTCTCTTCAAATAAGTGGTGCTTGGAAGACTGGGTATCCTCATGAAGAGAAATGAAAACAGATTCTTATCTTCCATCACAAAAAAAATCAACTCAAAATGGATTGGTCTTAAACATAATACCTGAAGTTGTAAAAGTACTGGAAGAAAACATAGCAAAGAATTTTTTGATATGACACCAAAAGCAGTCAACAAAAGCAAAAATAAACAGGTGGAACTGTAAAACTAAACAGCTTCTGCACAGCCAAGGAAATAATGAATATAGTGTAAACAGTGTACGGAATGGGAGAAAATATTTGCAAACCATATATATCATAAAGAGTTGATATACAAAATATACCAGGAACTAAAACAACTTAATAGCAAGAAAACAATAACAATTAAAAATGGACAAAGTATCTGAATAGACAGACATTTCTCCAAAGACATACAAACGGCCAACGGATATATAGCAAGACGCTGAATATCTCTGTCATCAGGGAAGGCAAAGTAAAGCCACAATTACATATCACCTTGATTGGTGATTGATCATCAAAAAGATGAATATTAACAAGTGTTGTCAAAGATGCAGACAGAAGGGAACCCTTGCACAACTTTGGTAGGCATGTACTTTATTGCAGCCAAAATGGAAAACACTAAGATTATAAAATTAACATAAAAGCACCGTATGATCGAGAAATCCCAGCTATATATATCCAAAGGACATAAAATCATTATGCTAAAGAGACATTTGCATTCTCCTGTTCATTGCAGCATTATTTACAACAGCCAAGACATGGAATCAATCCAAGTGTCTGTGAGTGGACAAATGGATAAAGATGGTGGGGTATACACACCCAATGAAATACTAGTCAGCCTTAAATAAGAAGTAAATATTGTCTTTTGTATTAAAATGGATGGGACTGGAGGATATTATGTTAAATAAAATAAGCCAGGCTCAATAAAACAAATACTGCATTATCTCACTTATATGTGAAGTCTGAAAAAGTTGAACTCATAGAAAAAAAATAAAATAATGGTTACAAGAGATTTGGGGGTTGGGGAGACACTGGTCAAAGGACACAAAACTTGAGTTAGATAAGAGAAATAAGTTCAAAAGATCTACTACTGTACATCATTGTGGCTATGATTAATAACAATATATTCTATGTTTAATTTTCTAAGAAAGTAGATTTTAAGTGTTCTCACTAAAAAAATGACAAGTATATGAGGCAATGCATATGCCAAATAGCTTAATTTGGTAGGCATGTACATTATTACAGCTATAAAGCAGTCAACAAAAGCAAAAATAAACAGGTGGGACTATATTAAACTAAACAGCTTCTGCACAGCCAAGGAAATAATGAATGTAGTATAGGAACAGTGTATGGAATGGGAGAAAATATTTGCAAAGCATATATCTCATAAAGAGTTGATATACAAAATGTACATAATGCATACATATATCAAAGCATCATGTTGTACATCACAAATGTATAAATTATTATTTCTCAGTTAAAAATATATACAAAACAATTGTTTAAAGATTGGGTTAAAGGTTCTATGAGCAGGACCAATCATGTCTGTCAATTCTGGTTTTAAAAATGGAGCAGTTATGTAAATCGAACTTTTTGTATATCAGGATCTAGTACCCAGGTTTAATAAGACTGATACTAATAAGTAGTGTTTATTATATTATGAATATTAATATTCATTCATAAAAGAAAGCATATACTGAATGAAAGAGAAAACTATAGAGTATAAGAGTGTGTTGTCTACTTTAGAAATTCTCAAAAATGGTTCTACAAGGAAAGATCAGTTGAGTAGGAGACTGGCAAACATGAAAACCAATAAGCAAGTAACTGTGGAAATGCAATTACCATTAATTGAGATACCATTTTTAATCTATCAAAAGAGTAAAAGCTAAACAAACCCTAAAAATCTAAAAAAAAAATTGACAAAAAATATCTAAAAGTAGTGTTGGGGAAAGTATCAGAATATAGATATTTTCATTCAGTGTTCATGGAGAGATACATATGTCCAAGTATATTTTCTACCAAAATGTAAAATAAATGTAACCTACAACCTCAGAATTCCAATGCTAGGTCATATTCCAAAGAAATGTGTTTATGGATCACAAAAAAATGAATATTTATTGCAGCATTGTTTGTACTAGAGCACAATTAGAAAACTACCCAAAATTAAAAAAAATACAGAATTTTATTAGTTAACTGGCACACTCACTCAAGGGGATAATATATAACCATTAAAATATATATCAAAATGGATATTTTCCTACTGATATTTTCAGCTCAATACATTTATGTGCAATTTGAAAACATGCAAAACTATGCTATACATACTTATGGGTACATACACATACCATAATAGTATAATAATATGCAGAGAGAGATAAGGGAAAATGGAATTTGGGAAAGGATACACAAGTGTCTTTAACTTTAGCTAAAATATTCTATGTATTTAAAATATATATATGAATCAAGCAGAGCTTGATAGCACTGAGCTTGTAGAAACTGATAGTCAGGGATCTTTCTCATTAGTTGGTGTCCATGACATAACAGGTTTGTTAAATATTTTGAATATAATCTCTGAAAAGAAACCTTTTAAAATGTTATGATTTGATAGATGTAAATAGTGTATTCATAGTATTTATTATATTATAATATTAATATTAATTCATCTTAAATATTTTATAATAAAACTTAAAATTGTATTAAAAGAATATTATAGATGAGCTTAATGCATAGAGATATATTATGTTTATGGATGGGATAGTTTAATGCAATTTTTTGGTACCAGGAATTGAACTCAGGGACACTCAACCACTGAGCCACATCCCCAGCCCTATTTTGTATTTTATTTAGAGACAAGGTCTCACTGAGTTGATCTATAAATTCAAAACTATCTATAAATTCAAAATCTATACCTATAAATTCAATGCTATCCCAGCTAAAATCTCAGCAAGAACTTTTAAGACCTTTATTTTATTCATTGATTTTTATGTGGTGCTGAGGATGGAACACATATGCCAGGCAAGTGCTCTACCACTGAGCGACAACTCCAGCTCTCAGTATTAATTTTTGAGAGCACAAGTAGATAAACTAATTCTAAGATAAGCATAGGATGATAATGATACATAGGTAGCTAAGACAATTTTTAAAAAGGCAAAAATGATGGAGAATCCTTACCAAATAGAAAGACATACTACAAATACATAGTTTTATATAAAGTGTGCTAAAATACAGTAGCATACTAATAATATATCATTGTAGATAATCCAGAAACAGATCCATGTTTTATGAGTACTTAACATTTGGTAGAGGTAAATCAGGAGAGCATTGATAGATTATGTATGAAAGAAACAATTATGGGAATATTGGCTTATATATAGGTAGAAAATAAAGTTGTAAGAGGCTATCTTTTCTCCAATGCATGGTTTTGGCACCTTTGTCTAATATAATTGTAATTTTGTGGGTTAGTCTCTGTGTCTGCTATTCTGTATCATTGGTCTACCAGTCTGTTTTGGTGCCAATACCATGCTGTTTTTGTTACTATTGCTCTGTAGTATTGTTTAAGGTCTGGTATAGTGATGCCACCTGTTTCACTCTTCCTGCTAAGGATTGCTTTAGCTATTCTGGGTCTCTTATTTTTCCAGGTGAATTTCATGATAGCTTTTTCTATTTCTATGAGGAATGCCATTGGGATTTTGATCAAAATTGCATTAAATCTGTATAGTGCTTTTGGTAGCATGGTCATCAAATGATGTTGGGAAAACTGGAAATCCATATGCAACAAAATGAAATTAAATCCCTATCCCTCACCATGCACAAAACTCAACTCAAAGTGGATCAAGGACCTAGGAATTAAACCAGAGACTATGTCTAATAGAAGAAAAAGTAGGCACTAATCTTCATCATGTGGGATTAGGCCTCAACTTCCTTAATAAGACTTCTATAGTGCAAGAATTAAAACCAAGGCTCAATAAATGGGATGGAATCAAACTAAAAAGCTTCTTAGCAAAAGAAACAATCTGTGAGGTGAACAGATAGCCTACATCCTGGGAGCAAATTTTTACCCCTCACACATCAGATAGAGCCCTAATCTCTAGGGTATATAAAGAACTCAAAAAGCTAAGCACCAAAAAAAAAAAATAATAACCGAATCAATAAATGGGCCAAGGACCTGAACAGACACTTCACAGAATCACAGACGAGGATATACAATCAACCAAAAAAATTCATCATCTCTAGCAATTAGGGAAATGCACATCAAAAATACTCTAAGATATCAATCTCACTCCTGTCAGAATGGCAGCTATTTTGAATACAAACAACAACAAGTGTTGGCGAGGATGAGGGGAGAAAGGTACACTCATACATTGCTGGTGGGACTGCAAATTGGTACAGCCAATATGGAAAACAGTATGGAGATTCCTTGGAAATCTGGGAATGGAACCACCATTTGACCCAGTTATCCCTCTCCTCAGTCTATACCTAAAGGACTTAAAATCAGCATACTACAGGGACACAGCCACATCAATGTTTATAGCAGCACAATTCACAATAGCTAAACTGTGGAGCCAACCTAGATGCCTTCAGTAGATTAATGGATTAAAAATGTGGCATTTATACACAATGGAATATTACTCAGCAATAAAAGAGAATAAAATCATGGCATTTGCAGGTAAATGGATGGCGTTGGAGAAGATAATACTAAGTGAAGTTAGCCAATCCACCCCCCCAAAAAAGCAAATGCCAAATGTTTTTTTCTGATATAAGGAGGCTGATTCATAGTGGGTTAGGGAAGGGGAGCATGAGAGGATCAGATGAATTCTAGATAGGGAAGAGGGGTTGGAGGGTAAGGGATGGGGCATGGGATTAGCAAGGATGGTGGAATGTGATATACATCATTATCCAAAGTACATGTATGAACACATGAATTGGTGTCAACATACTTTATATACAACCAGAGATATGAAAAATTGTGCTGTATATGTGTAATAAGAATTACAATGCATTCTGCTGTCATTTGTTTTTTAAATGAATAAAAAATAAAGCATAAAAAATAAAGTTTTATCTCTGTAACTCTACATAAAATTTTTTGAAGTTTTAAACACACGAGAATATAAAAATATAAACTAGTAGGTCTATCTATTATATCTATATCTGTGACTTTATAGATATAAGATATATATCTGTGATTTTCAGGTGCAGATGGATTTATTAAACAAGACACATAGAACATAAGCCATAAGGATAAAAGTGGATGGGATTGAATCAAAATTAAATATTTTAGAGGCAATATAAAAAGTAATAGACTAAGATAAAAATGGAATATCTATAAATAAAAAAAATGACTGAACCCTAAGATACAGAAAGAATTGAAAACCAGTGAAAACATGCACAAAAACCCTTTTCTAATGGAGAAAATCAAGAAGAGAATAAGCACAAACTATTCATAGACATTTCACAAAAGGGTATAATGTACTAATTCATAAATTTATGTAAAAGCCACCTTTCTTATTGATAATCACACAAATGGAAAATTTAAAAAATGAAACCTCAACCAACACCCATCAAATAGGGAAATTAGCAAACTAGATAATGTAGATTGACTGTATGAGTTAGGGGAAACAGAAAATCTTAGGTATTTCAGAAGAAAATGTAAACCAGTGAAGTCTTCTTAAAGAGCAATCTAGCAGTATTTAGTGAAATCAAGAATAAATGAATGGATAAAGAAACTGTGGTATACCACAAAATAAAATATACAAAATAGAATATTACTCAGCATTAAAAAAGAATAAAATTATGGCTTTTACAAGTAAATGGATTGAGTTGGAGAATATCATGCTAAGCAAAGTAATTCAATCCCAAAAAACCAAAGGCCGAATGTTCTCTCTGATAAGTGGATGCTGATCCATAATGGGGTGATGGGAGACATAGGAAAATGGAGGAACTTGATTGGGCAACGGGCAGGGAGGGGGAATTTAGGCAGGAAAGATGGTGGAATCATTATCCTAAGTACATGTATGACTGCACATACGGTGTGGAGCTACATACAACCAAAGAAATGAAAAGTTGTGCTGTAATTGTGTACAATGAATCAAATTGCATTCTGCTATCTTATAAGCCTAATTAAAATAAATTAAAATAAATAAATAAAATTTTTAAAAATAAAGTCCTAGAAATGGAGAACTCAAAAAAAGAATCCATTCCCCCCAGGTGCAATGATGCATACCTATAATCCCAGCAGCACCAGAGGCTGAAGCATGAGGATTTTGATTTCAAAGCCATCCTCAGCAAAGGCGAGGCTCTGAGCAACTCAGTGAGACTGTCTCTAAATAAAATACCAAATAGGGCTGGGGATGTGGCTCAGTGGTTGAGTGCCCCTGAGTTCGCTGGGGATGTGGCTCAGTGGTTGAGTGCCCTTGAGTTTAATCCCTGGTACCAAAAAAAAAAAAAAAA
>NW_026000254.1:1801576-1810029 GCF_001458135.2 Marmota marmota marmota | reverse complement strand
AAAACAAATGCCAAATTTTTTCTCTGATATAAGGAGGCTGATTCATAGTGGGGTAGGGAGAGGGAGCATGGGAGGAATAGATGGACTCTAGATAAGACAGAGGGGTTGGAGGGGAAGGGATGGGGCATGGGGTTAGAAATGATGGCAAATGTGATGGACATTATTATCCAAATACAGGTAGGAAGACACAAATTGTTGTGAATATACTTTGTATACAATCAGAGATATGAAAAATTGTGCTCTATGTGTGTAATAAGAATTGTAATGCATTCCACTGTCATATATAAATTAAAGAAAAGAAATATACATTAAAATATCTAGAGTAAAAATTTAAAATATTAAGAAATATCACTAAAAATCTAATAGATAAATTAAAATACAATACTAGATATATTCATTAATCCAAAAGAAAGAAGGAAAAAATAAAAAAGAGACAAGGGGGACAAGCAAAAAAGAAATAATAAAATAGTAGACTAAATTCAGCCAAATCAATGAAATGCTAATGGTTTAAACACCCTACTTAGAGGTCAAAAATTAACAAAACAGATAAAATTTAAAACCGCATTGTACATTGCTTGTAAGAGAAACACTTTAAATATAATGATACAGAAAATTTGTAAATAAATGATTAGAAAAAACATATTAATACACAGTAAAGAAAACATAGAAAGGCCATAAATATTATTTTAATGTCATTTTCAAGTGCAAATACTCCAGAAATATATGATAAATGTTCACTATCACTAATCATCAGGGAAATGCAAATCAAAACCACAATGAGGAATCATCTTCATTCCAGTTAGAAGAGCTGTAATCAAAAACCAAAAAATAAGAAATGCTGGTAAGGAGAAAAAAGAACTCTTATACATTGTGGTAGGAAAGATATCCCATGCTCTTGGATAGGCAGAATTAATATTGTCAAAATGGCCATACTAACAAAAGTGCTATACAGATTTAATGCAATTCCTATTCAACTAGAAAAAGCAATCATGAAATTTATCTGGAAAAATAAGAATCCAGAATAGCCAAAGAAATCCTCAAAAAGAGGAGTAAAGCAGGTGAGATCACAATACCATAACTTAAACTATACTACAGACCAATAGTAACAAAAACAGCATGGTATTGGCACCAAAACAGACATATAGACAATGGTACAAAATAGAAGGCACAAAGACAAACTCATATAAATATATTTACCTCATACTAGACAAAGTCACCAAAAACATACATTGGAGAAAAGATAGCCTCTTCAACAAATGGTTCTGGGAAAACTGGAAATCCATATGTAGCAAAATGAAATTAAACCTTTATCTCTCACCCTGCACAAAAATCAACTCAAAGTGGATCAAAGACTTAGGCACTAGAACAGAGATCTTGTGCCTAATAGAAGAAAAAGTAAGCCCAGTTCTCCACCATGTCAGCTTAAGACCTGACTTCCTTAACAACACTCCTAAAGCACAAGAAGTAAAATCAAGAATCAATAAATGGGATGGATTCAAACTAAAAAGCTTCTTCTCAGCAAAGGAAAAAATCAATAACATGAAGAGAGAGCCTACAGAATGGGAGAAAATCTTTACCACATGCACCTCAGATAGAGCACTATTCTCCAGGATACATAAAGAACTTAAAAAAATTAACGCCAAAAAAACAAATAACCCAATCAATAAATGAGCTGAATAGACACTTCACAGAACAAGAAATACAATCAACAAATATATGAAAAAATGTTCATTATCTCTAGCAATTAAACATTGCAATTCAAAACTTCTCTAAGATTTCATCTCACTCCATTCAGAATGGTAATTATCAAGAATACAAACAATAGGGCTGGGGTTGTGGCTCAGTGGTGGGTGCTTGCCTCGCATGCATGGGACCCTGGGTTTGGTTCTGGGCACCACATGAAAACAAATAAATAAAAATTGGAGACATTGTGTCCATCTACAAATATATATATATATATATATGTGTGTGTGTGTGTGTGTGTGTGTGTGTATAAAGAATACAAGCAATAATAAATGTTGGCGAGGATGTGGGAGAAATGGTACACTCATACATTGCTGATGGGACTATAAACAGCTAAAACTACTCTGGAAAGCAGCATGAAGATTCCTCAGAAAACTTGGAATGGAACCACCATTTGACCCAGTTATCCCACTCCTTGATTTATACCAAAGGAATTAAAATCAGCATACTACAGTTATGCAGCCACATCAATGTTTATAGCTGCTCAATTCACAATAGCTAAACTAGGAAACCAACCTAGATGCTCTTCAACAGAAAATGGATAAAAAAAAAATGTGGTACATATACACAATGGAATATTACTCAACCTTAAAGAAGAATGAAATTATGGCACTTGCAGGTAAATGGATAGATTTGGAGAATATCATGATAAACAAAATAAGCCAAACCCAAAAAACAAAGGCCAAATGTTTTATCTGATAAGTGGATGCTGATCCATAACTGGAGTGGGGAGAATGAAGGAACTTTGGATTGTGCAGAGGAGAGTGAAGGGAGGGAAACAGAGGAGGGATGAGAAGGATGGTGGAATGAGATGGACATTATCACCCTGTGTGCATGTATGATTACACTATCAATGTGACTTTGCACAATGTACAGCTAGAGGAATGAGAAGTTGTGCTCTATTTATGTACAATGTATCAAAATGCATTCTACTGTCATGCATAACTAATCAGAACAATATTTTAAAAAATAATACGAAGCAGCTGAGATTTTCATGTGCAGTTTGTATTATGTTAAGGCACTTGATTTATATTCCACATTTTTTGAGGGTTTTAAAATATATTTATAGACATATAGCCATTGCATATATTTATGTGAAACAGTGTGACATTTCAGTACATGAATATAATAGTAATGATCAGATTAGGGTAATTGGCATATCTATCAGACATTTTTCATTTCTTTATGCTGTGAATATTTAAAACCTCTCTAATTGCCTATTTTGAAATATTCAATTAATTTTTGTCAACCATAGTTACACTATTGTACTATAGAACATTAGAAGTTATTACTCCTATCAACTGTACTCCTGTACCCATTAACCATACTCTTTCATTTCTTCTACCCCAACCCTTGCCAACTTTTGGAAACCATTATTCAAGTTTCCATATCCTTGAGATCAATTGTTTAGCTTTTAGATATAAGTGTTAACACATAGTATTTGTCTTTCTGCGCTTGAATTATTTCACTTAATATCCTACAGGTTTATCCATACTGCTTTAAATGACACAAATTCATTCTATTTATGGCTGAACAATATTACATTCTATTTCTTTATCCATTCATCCATCAAGGAACACCTAGGTTAAGTCAGTATCTTGGCTATGGTGAATGGAGCTACAGTAAGCAGGGGAATGTAGATGTCTCCTCTACATACTAACTCCAATTTCTTTGGATATCTACCCAATAGTGGAATTGATGGATCATATGATAGCTCTTTTTAAACTTTTTGTGAAATGTCCATTCTGTGTTCCATGATTTCTGTACTAATTTGCATTCTCACCAATAATATCCAACAGTTCCCCTTTCTCTACAACTTCAGCAATACTTATCTTTTGTCTTTTTGATAATATCCATTCTAACTGGAGTAAGATGATTATCTCATTGTGGTTTTGATTTGCATTTCCCTGATGATTAACAATGTTGAACAGTTTATATATATATATATTTTAGAAATGTTTCCATCCTCTTTTGAGAAATATCTATCCAGGTCATTGTCTCATTTTTATAATAGATTAGTTGATTGTTTGGTTGGTTGGTTTGGATTTTTGTTGTTGCCTGTTATTGCTTGGGTTACTTATATATTCCAGAAATTATTCCCTTGTCAGATTAAGTTTGTAAATAGCTCTCCCATTCTTTAGGTTGCCTCTACATTCTCTTGATTCCTTTGCTGTAGGGAAGATTTTTAATTTGTTTCTTTTTTCTGCTTTATTTTTCTTTTATTATTTTCAGTGCTGGGTACTCGACCCAGGGCCTTGTCCGTGTTAGACAAGTGTTCTATCACTGAGTTATACCCTCAGTCCTGAGATTTTTAAAATTTGAGTAATCCCATTTGTCTTTTTAAATTTTTCTTGCCTATATTTATGGGGTTATATCTAAAAAGTCTTTGCCCAAACCAATATCTTAAAGCATTTCCCCTGCATTTTCTTTTAATACTTTCATAATTGGTCTCTTACAGTTAAGTCTTTGATCTACTTTGAGTTGATTTTTGTATATAGTAAGAGGAACCTATCTTGATTCTTCTGCACATGGATGTCCAGTTTTGCTGGCACATTTTATTTAAGAAAACTTTCTTCCTCTGATGTATGTTCTTGCTACCTTTGTTGAAAATCGGTTGGCTCTAAGTACATGAATTTATTTCTGAGTCCTATAGAACTACAGAGCATACTTTGTTCCATTGGTCTATGTGTTTGTTTTTAAGTAAGTACCATGCTGCTTTGGTCACTATCTTTTTCTAGTATGTTTTCAAGTCAGGTATTGTAAGGCCTCCAGATTTGTTCTTTCTGATCAGAATTTCTTTTACTATGCAGTATATTCTGTGAGTCTATACAAATTTTAGGAATGCTTTTCCTAGTTTGTGAAGAATGTTATTTGTATTTTGATGGCAATTGCAGTGAATCTGAAGACCCTTTGTATAATAAGGACATTTTAAAAATATTAAATCTTCCAGGTCATGAACATAAAACGTCTTTCCTTTTTTCTATGTCCTCTTCAATTTTTTTCATCAGTGTTTTGTAAATTTTTTTTATTTTTAAGTTACTTATTAATATTTATTCATGGAAATAATTAAAGTAACATATTTTCTAAGATGCTATAAAATCTTTTAAGTTTTTGTCATTTAAGATACTAAAATTTGGACTGGGGATGTGGCTCAAGCGGTAGTGCGCTCACCTGGCATGCATGGGGCACTGGGTTCAATCCTCAGCACCACATAAAAATAAAACAAAATTAAAAATGTTGTATCCACCAAAAACTAAAAAAATAAATATTAAAAAAATCTCTCTCTTTAAAAAAAGATATTAAAATTTATGAATTTAATCAACAAAATACAATAAACTTGCATCTTTGACTTTACATTGGTCTTAATTATTTTCAGAGTTGTAGTATTTGTATCTGAAGATTAGAAGCAATCAATATCACAATCACCTTGTAAAGTTGTATAGATATCCTTTTGGATGTTTGGGTTAATATGTTGAAACAACTGCATAATATTACATTTATAAGCAAACCAGAAAACTTTATTTAGAATAGAAACTAAGAAGGCCATTTCTTTTTTTTTTGCTTTTTTTTTGAATTTTTTATTGTTGGCTGTTCAAAANCGGGGATTGAACTCAGGGTCACTCAACCACTGAACCACATCCCCAAATAAACTAAATGTATGTATAACAAGATGGAGAATTTTCAACATAATGCTGAATCAAGAAGTAAGAAATACAATGAGATTTAACATGCAGTGTTCTTGAGCATTCTCATTTTTTTACAAAGCACTTGGTCCCATTGATTATACCTCTAAACCCCGCAAAAAATTTAGAAAAAAAAAACCTGCCTGAGAATCTGAAAAGTAACCAAAAAACAGGTAGATGGCAGAGAAATGGTAAGGTTTCCAGGGTTTTTTGCTTCTCAGCCTTGCAGTGTCTCACTTGTGGACTGGAGCAGAGGATGTAGCAAAAACTCTGATGGAACCATTGGCATTTTTCTGGCCAGAGGAACCACAAAAAGAACCTGGGTAGGATGTATCATGAGCAAGAAATATCAGAAGGAAAAGAGATGAAGTGCATATTCCTATATCTGTGTATGAAAAACAAAAAACCTATTTGCCTAACCACTGAACAATGCATATGTGAAAATTCACCAAACAGGCAAAACAGAGACTTAGGAAACCGAACTCAGAATTCAATCTGCCACAAAAGTCTCAGCCTCACACACAAAACAAAAGATTTTGGAGCTAAATTGCATTTTAACTATAGACCAGAATAGCAAGATAGAACTGATAGCCAGAATCTGACTGGGTTGATCATCTGCTAAGATAAACAACATTTTTTTCAGATAGTTGTTACAGAACCCAGAGTCCACACAAAATAACATTTGCAATGTCCAAGATATAATAGAAAATTATTTCATATCAAAGAACCAGAAAACACCCTCCATTCTGAAGGAAAAAGGAAATCAGCAGATGTCAAACCACAAGAGATACCTATGCTTTATTTATGGGGCATAACTTTAAAGCAACAATTGTAACTACACTCCATGAGGTACAGGAAAGCACACTTGAATGAAGGGGAAAGAAATAACAGAAGAGAAATAGAAACTAAGGGAAAAAACAAATGAAAAATTTTAGACTGGGAAATGCAATATCTGAAATAAAAAATTAATTGGATGGGCTCAGTAACATAATGGCAGAAGAAAAATTAGTGACCTGGAAGATATATTGGTGCAAAGTATTCAATCTTGATAAAAGAGAAAAAATTAGGGAATAATAAGCAGACTTAGAGACCTGTGGGACATTCAAAAGGACTAAAATTGGAGTTCCAAAAAGACTGGCTAGATAAATTGGAGAAGAAAATGTATTTGAAGAAACAGTAAACAGAATTTCCTAAATTAGAGAAAAGACAAATTTCCATATATGAGAAACTTGAAAAATAAATTTTAAAAAACTCAAATCTAAAATATATCAATAACATTGCAAATAAAATGACATATTACATTCCATGGGAAAAGGCTTGAATAACTGAACCTCTCTCTAATCAGATACTAAATAGGGCTGGGACAATGCAAAAACACTTTAAAGTGCTGAAAGGAAAAGAACATACTCTTTTTATATCTAGCAAAAATATACATCAATATTGAAGGCATGATTTTTATTGGTGCATACTAATTATACAGATTAATGAGTTTCATTGTGACATAATCATGTGTATATGACATAATTTGATCAATTTTACTCCCCTATACCTCCCTTTCACTTTCCCTCCCCTTCTTCCTGATGCCCTTCATCTACCCTAATGATCTCCCTTCCACTTTTACAATGTCCTTCTCCCAGCCCACCTTCCACGTATGAGAGAAAACTTGTCTTTCTATGTCTGGCTTATTTCACTTAACATGATGCTCTCCAGTTCCATCCATTTCCCTGCAAATAACCTACTTTCATTCTTCTTTATGGCAGAATATATATATATATATACTCTATTGTGTACATATACCACATTTTACTTATTAAGTCATCTGTAAGTGGACACCTACATTAACTTTATAACTTGGTAATTGTGAATTGTATATACAATATTTTTTGAATGAAGAAGTATTAAGGAAGTTTTGCAAGCAAATCTGCTCAATGAGAAATGCTAAAGGAAGTTCTTCAGTATGAAAAGAAATGACACAAAAGAGAAACCTAAATCTTGAAGAAATGTTTGGGTAAGTATTAAGTAATAATTTTTGTCTTAAATTCATCAAAATACACATGAGTACTTAAAGCAAAGAAGTATGAATAAGATTGTCCATTGGTGTTTTAAGTGTCATAAATATGACAATTTTTACATAAAAGCAATGAAGTGAGGATTGAGGAAGCTATACGGTTAGATATTTTCAACATTTTATGTGATGTTATATAGTACTAATGCTAGTTTAGAAATATACGTTAACATCAGATAGAACACTAATCTCTAGGGTATATAGAGAACTCAAAAAGGACTAAAATTGGAGTTAAACACCACAAAAACAAATAACCCAATCAATAAATGGGCCAAATACCTGAACAGACACTTCTCAGAAGATAATACACAATCAATCAACAAATATATGAAAAAATGTTCATCATTGCTAGCAATTAGAGAAATGCAAATCAAAACCACTCTAAGATTTCACCTCACTCCAGTCAGAATGGCAGCTATTATGAAGACAAACAACAATAGCTGTTGGCGAGGATGTGGGGGAAAAGGTACACTCATACACTGCTGGTGGGACTACAAATTGGTGCAGCCAATATGGAAAGCAGTATGGAGGTTTCTTGGAAAATTGGGAATGGAACCATCATTTGACCCAGCTGTCCCTCTCCTTGATATAGACCCAAAGGACTTAAAAACAGCATACTACAGGGACACAGCCACATCAATGTATACAGCATCACAATTCACAATAGCTAAACTGTGGAACCAACCTAGATGCCCTTCAATAGATGAATGGATAAAAAAAATGTGGCATATACACACAATGGAATATTACTCAGCAATAAAAGAGAATAATATCATGGCATTTGCAGGTAAATGGATGGAGTTAGAGAAGATAATGCTAAGTGAAGTTATCCAATCCCCAAAAAACAAATGCCAAATTTTTTCTCTGATATAAGGAGGCTGATTCATAGTGGGGTAGGGAGAGGGAGCATGGGAGGAATAGATGGACTCTAGATAAGACAGAGGGGTTGGAGGGGAAGGGAT
>NW_026000254.1:1708823-1753624 GCF_001458135.2 Marmota marmota marmota | reverse complement strand
TTTCCCTATTTTGATGAAGAAGGCCATTTCTAATAGAGATTGGGAAAGGAAATATGTGAAATAGGACATAATAACTACACCTTAAAAGAAATAATTTTAATGGTTCAAAATCTTTCACAGAATCATATTAAAATGAAGGCAACATTAGTTTACTATTTGACAGAGATGAAAATAGTTTTCAGTAAGGATCTGGCCTGATAACTAGACCTTGGGTTAGTATATTTTCTAGTTACAGATGTAAATCTAAATCTTCAAAGTACATATATGACATATAAGCCAACCAAATATGAAATAGTATTAGATCATTCTTTATGTTCTTGGAAATGAAGAGATAATGTACTTATGATCCTTCATTAAAAATGTTCCTTAAGCCCTAGCAACTTCGAAGTTCTGGGACTTACATCAGAGAATATCACATTTCCAATGCCTATACATCTGTTTAAATTCATCATATATGTGCAACAATGACAACGATATTGTAAATTGTGTTTAGAAAGAATTGATGCTCTTCCTAACTTTTACTTTAAATCAAATCCTTGTTATTAGTAATACTTAAGCTTCCCATTTCAAAGTAGTAAAAACTAAAGTCATTAAAATAATATCTAAAATCAAAGTACAGCTTTATCTATGAAACTATATATCTTGTAGACGCTTGGGAGCAGAGACCATATGAGTGAACTCAGAGATTAATGTCACTATGAACAAGAAAGGAGATATAAAAAATAAATAAATATATATATATTGTGTATGAGTATATATACACACACACAAAAGGTGTGTGAGTGTGTCACATGCTCAAACATTTTTTGGCCAAATGTCCCAATGCTGAGTTTTAAATTCAGCATTATCTTATCTCTCTTTAAAGATAAGTTTTTACACAAAAAGTAAAAGTGCAATATGTTAAAAAACAAAACAAAATGAAATAAAACCTTGGTTTAGTATCAGTAGAGCTTATATAGACAGCAGGTATAAAAACTGGTTCACCAGGATGAAGCATCAAAAATTGTCAAGTAACATTACAAACCAAAGAAAGCAGCAGAAAAACCTCATAGCCAGGTTGTGTTCTTATGATTTTTTTTAACCCCACTGTTTCTATGTTGTATATGCTCAATCCTAAACAAAATCTATGAATATAAACTAAGACAAAGAAATTATGAATTGGTGGTTACTAAAATGTAATATACTTTACTGCTAAAGGTACTAAGAAAAGTATGCATAGCATAAA
Organism: Marmota marmota marmota; assembly: GCF_001458135.2. NCBI lineage: Eukaryota > Metazoa > Chordata > Mammalia > Rodentia > Sciuridae > Marmota > Marmota marmota. The sequence goes on along the minus strand of NW_026000254.1, from coordinate 1,752,399 downwards.
TGCTAAGGAGTTTGAGCACTGAAAAGTTAAAATTAAAACATAATAAAAAATTCAAAAATTCTAAATATCATATTAAAAAAGATTTGTCATTTAATATGAAAACTTTCCTATACATTCTAAGGTCATACTTAAAAGACCAGTAATGAAAAACAGTGGCAGCTATAAAATATCATACTTTATTGTGTGAAATAAGAGCTTATTGATTGATAGAAAAATATTTTTATTTCAAATGCTAACTATATTATACCCTATATGCCACTAACAATTCCATCAAGGTAACTAGGCTTTTCAATCTGAGACTGGTAAGAATATTTCTATAATTCAACCAAATGAACCACACCAAACCAAAACAAGAAAATTAGGTAACATGTAAAGCAGTAGCCTCAATAAATGTGTGATTTATTTACCTTTTTGTTTACATTTTAGTTTTATTTTTTCAGACCTGATAAGCACAAGCTGGAATTCCTAAACATTTTTTTCTTAGTCTAAATCTTTTCCCTTAATAAATACTAAATCATAGCATCATACACTAATAGCATCACTTAACACACTGTCCTGACCTACCTTGGGACCTGCATCTTGGATTTTCCAGCTGGTCATGTTATTTTACTGATCCAACAAATACTTATGTTTTCTCATGATACAACTGATTTGGTCTATGGACAAGCTAATCATAAGGCAGTACACTATAACTCTAAAGCCCACTGTCTTTCTCAGAACCATTAATAGTACTTTACCTGAATGTATAAAAACACAAAAGAGGAGCTTCTACATTGAACATTCTAATATTGACAAAGTGAAAGGGTTTGGAATGGTTAATCAAAAAATTTAAGACCTAACTCAGTGCACTTCCACATAAGCACTGGATACCTCTGGTAAATTATAAAGATTGTCACAGTAAAAGCTTTTCTAAATCTGCTCATCAAATCTAAATCAGCTCCATCCATGAAAACAAATTTCAGGATGTTCTATAACAAATTGTAACTCTCGTACAATCAGGTTATGACTAATGCCACTTAAGTTCTAAAGCATATAGAAGACAAAGTCAAATAAGAGGTAAGGTCATGGTTTAAAGCTTACAAGAATGAAAATAATACAAAATTGTAACTATATATTGAACATCTTGGATCCAACATGCAACAATAATATCAGTACTGTTTTATCAACATGAAAACTTAATCAATTTTTACACTGATAAAATAAATATGCATTATTCTCTATCAAATTCATATATACTTCACATAAATCCACATTTATACACTGGTTTTATATTAAATTGTCTTTTTTGACAAATTTTTGCATTGAAGAACAATAAAATAACTGTTAAATATTTTAAATTGCTGAAAAAAGTATTGCAGATGTTTACACAGATAATTATAAAAACATGTCAATAAAAATTGAACGATAATCTTTAAAGCAAACAAGAGTTTTATAACCAAGTAGTGTGGCCATTAGGGAGTTAGGTTTCAGCAATAAGCCACTGGATGTGTCAAAAACTGATTATTCGGGCTTATAACAGACCAATGGTAGCACTGGATGTCCTGGAAGTTCTCATAATGGGCAGTATTGGCCAAGCACAGTTCTCACGCATCTGGAGGATGGTGCTGGGTTGAGATAACCCATATTATGATGATGTTTCATACCAACTGCCGGCTTCACAGCTTCAAGCCTTTTCAATAAAGCCATGTGAAAAAAATATTTCACATAACATACTTATGAAAAAATCTAAGGATTTTCACCTATCTTATAGGTAATCAAACCACTACAATACAAACGTTATAGTGGGAATTAGAATGCTAAGAGTCCAGTATTAAACTTTAGTAATCACCACAAACAAGTATCAACTACTCCAAACTCTACATATTCTATATGTGTACATTACAGAGCAGTAACCAGTGTTCTGTAATTTTTGTTGTTGAAATATTTGACTACCTTGGTTAAATTAATTTCAAGAAATTTTATTTTATTTGTAGCTATGGTGAATAATTTGTTTCCTGATTGAAGTATGAAAAAGCTACTTTTTACAACTTTATTTTAAACTGATACCTAAAAATCATAAAATCCATATTAATGTAATGTTTAAATCAGGTAAAATACATTTATCTCCTCAAATATTTATTACTTCTTTTTTGTCAAAATCCTTTCTTCTAGCTTTTTAAAATGCAGAGTATACTCTCTGCAGTAACTGATGTTAGATTGGAGCAAGAAATTCTTAATACCTATTCATCAATCTTTCCTCATCCTTCCAACCCTACTCTACCAAGTCTCTGGTAACCATGATTCTACTCTCAATTTGTATGAGATCAACATTTTAGTTTCCACATATGAATAGGATCATGGTGTACTTAATTACCTCCAGTTCTATCCATGTTGCCTCAAATGAGAGTATCTCACTTTTATTTAAATGGATTAATAATATATATATATATATATATATATATATATAAACATTTTTAATTTTTTAAGGAAACTCCATGCTATTTTCCATATTGGTGGAGCTAATTTAAATTCCCATCAACCAGTGTATAGGGGGTCCCTCTTCACATACTCACCAGTACTTGTTATCACTAGTCTTTCTTACAATAACCATTATTACTGGGGTGAGGTGATCTCTAACTGTGGTTTTGATTTTAATTTCCCTGATGGATAGTGATGATTAGCATTTTTCATATGTATATTGGCCATTTATTTGTACATCCTTTAAAATTTTTTTTTAGTTATATATAGACACAATATCTTTATCTTGTTTTTTATTTTTATGTGGTGCTGAGGATCAAACCCAGTGCCTCACACATGCTAGGCAAGTGCTCTACCACTGAGCTACAACCCCAGCCCTATTTGTACATTCTTTTTGAGGAATGTCTAGGATCTATTGCCCGTTTAAAATTGTATTGTTTTTATATTACTGAGTGTTCAGAGTTCCTTATATATTCTGTATATCAATCCCTGTCAGGTGTATAGCTTGCATATATTTTCTGCCATTCTGTAGATTGTCTTTGACTCTGTTGATTGTTTCCTTGGCTATGCAAAAAGTATTTCAGTTTTGTGTGATCCCATTTTTCTATTTTCCTTTTGTTTCCTGTGAAATCCCTTTTTCATGGTGCTGGGGATTGAACCCAGGGCCTTAGGCATGTTAAGCCCACATAGATATAGGTATTGACAAATAGATACTGTTGTCTTCTAACAAAAAATTATTCATCTCCTTCTTTCCTACTTGAATGATCTTTATTTCTTCCTCTTGATTTTTCTCCCCTTTGACCAAGATTTCCAGTACAATGTTGAAATAAAATGGTGAAAGTAGACATCCTTTTTTGCTATAGTTTGTAAATATATAATGTCCCTAAATGTCCATGTATTAAAGGTTTTGTCCCTGGAGTGGCACTATTGGGATTTTATCTGGTGATCTTAGGGGGTGGGATTTTATGCCATATCTTTAAGTCACTGAGGGCAGGCCCATGAAGGGGATTATGGGACTCCAACCCATCCAGTCAAACTTCTGCTTCCTGACTCATACAATGAGTGGGCTTTCTCCATGGCCTGTCCCCTAACGTTGTCATCCATTACCTCCACCAGAGGCCCAAAGCCATTGGTCTACACAATCTTAGACTGAAACCTCCAGAACCATGAACTAAATAAGGCTTTTCTCTTACAAGTTAATCATTTCAGGTATTTCATTACAGTAATGTAAAGCTAAGTAATACACTTATCTTATTCCTGACCTTAAAGATAATGTTTTCATGTTTTCCCATTCAGTATGATATAGGCTGTGGGTTTTCTTAAATACAGTATTTTGTTGAGTTGCATTCCTTCTATACCTAAATTTTTAAGTTATGGAGTCATGGAAGGCTCTACTGAGGCCCCTGAGAAATACCCAGGTTGTCCCACCCATTCACCTTTGTCCCATGAAGAAGTTGAGCAGCCTATTCTCAGCTTAGCCAAATGAGGCTGTGAAAAGCAGATGCTCAGCCCTGGGTAAGCCCCAGATGCTGGACTTGGACTCAAAAAACTTAACACCAAAAAAAAAATAATAACCCAATCAATAAATGGGCCAAGGAAATGAACAAACACTTCTCAGAAGAGGATATGCAGTCAATCAACAAATATATGAAAAAATGTTCAACATCTCTAGCAATTAGAGAAATGCAAATCAAAACTACTCTAAGATTCCATCTCACTCCAGTCAGAATGGCAGCTATTAAGAATACAAACAACAATAAGTGTTGGTGAGGATGTGGGGAAAAAGACATACTCATACATTGCTGGTGAGACTGCAAATTGGTGCAACCAATATGCAAAGCAGTATGGAGATTCCTCAGAAAACTTGGAATGGAATCACCATTTGACCCAGCTATCCCACTCTTCAGTTTATACCCAAAGGACTTAAAAACAGAATGCTACAGTGACATAGCCACATCAATGTTTATAGCATCATAATTCACAATAGTTAGATTGTGGAACCAATGAATAGATAAAGAAACTGTAGTATATATACACAGTGGAATCTTACTCAGCATGAAAAGAGAATAAAATCATGGTATTTTCAGGTAAAAGAATTGGAGAATATCATGCCAAGTGAAGTTAGCCAATCCCAAAAAAACAAAGGCTGAATGTTTTCTCTGATATGCAGATGCCGATCCATAATGGGGGTGAGGGGGGGAGCATGGAAGGAATGCAGGAACTTTAAATAGGGCAAAGGGGAGGGAGGAAAAGAGAGAGGGTATGGAGGTAGGAAAAATGGTGGAATGAGATGGACATCATTATCCTAAGTATGTATGAAGACACAAATGGTGTGACTCTATGTACAACCAGAAACAGGAAAAATTGTGCTCTATATATGTACTATTAATTGGAATGCATTCTGCTGTCATGTACAAAAATTTAAATAAATAAATAAATAAAATTTAATTTCTGTCCTACTGGGTTTCAGTCTGGCTTTGGAGAAGTTACTCATTTCTATTTCCCTATTTCTCCATTTTGGGATAGAAATGTTCATTCTATTTCCATTCTACCATTGTATCTTGGAATTAGATAACTGGGTTTTTTTTCCACATTTTATTTTTTATTTGTTCTAATTATTTATACATGACAGAAGAATGCATTGTGATACATCATACTTAAATGGAGTATAACTTCTCATTCTTCTGGTTGTACATGATATAGAATTATACCAGTCTCGTAATAACATATGCATATAAGGTAATAATGTCTGATTCATTGTATTACCCTTCCAACACCCATGCCCTCACTTCACTCCCCTATGTCTAATCCAAAGTACCTCTATTCTTTCCTAGCACCCCTACCTTTAATGTGAATTAGCATCCACATATCATAAAAAACATTCAGCCTTTGGTTTGGGGAATTGGTTTGTTTCACTTAGCATGATATTGTCCAGCTTCATCCATTTACTGGCAAATGCCATAATTTCATTCTTCTTTAAGGCTGGATAATATTTCAATTTTTTTTACATATATATATTTGTAGATGGACACAATATCTTTATTTTTATTTATTTATTTTTATGTGATGCTGAGGATCAAACCCAGGGCCTCATATATACTAGGCAAGCGCTCTATCACTGAGCTACAACCCTATACTGATAACTGCAGGTTTTTGTTTTTGTTTTTGTTTGGTAACAGGGATTGAACTTGTTGGGGCACTTAACCCTGAGCCACATCCCCAGCCCTTCTTATTTTTTAAGACAGGGTCTTGCTAAGTTGTTCATGTCCTCTCTAAATTGCTGAGGCTGACTTTGAACTTGCAATCCTCCTGCACCATCCTCCTAAACCACTGGGATTACAGGCATGTGCCACTGTACCCATTGATAACTTTGTTGTTTGTTGTTACTGTTTTGAAGATTTTTTGGACAGATTCACCCCTAGAACATTTGAGTGATGATGGAATAAGTTAAGATTTGGGGACTATTTGAGATGAAATGAGTGTATTTTTCATTTGGGGAAGGACAATTACGCTTGTGTGCCAAGGATAGAATGGTAAGGATTGGGTTGTGGTCCCCCACCCCTGCAAGGGTTCCTGTGTTGGCAACTTGATCCTCACTATGGTGGCATTGAACTGTTAGAAACTTTAAGAAATGAGGCCTAGGTGAAAGGAGTTTGGATCATTGCTGACATTGCCCTTAGATGGGATTAATAATAGCATGTGTAATGAGTTGGCTTTCTCCAGAGTATGGTGTTATAAAAAAGTTTAAATCTGAGCACTAAATCTCTCTCTGGTTTTTTGCCTTGACTTTTGACCTCTTCCATTTATGCTGTTGCCATTGATTCCATTCAACATTAAGTTCTCTCTAGAGATAAGCAGATGTTAGCACCATGTTCTTGAGTATCCAGAACTATAAGCTAAATAAACTTTATAAAAAAAAGTACCCAGTGTAAGTCATTTTGGTATAGCAATGGAAAATATATTCACACAGGGATATTGACCTGTAGTTTTCATTTTTGTCGTTTTTATCTGACTTTTGTATCAAGGTAATGCTGTACCAATAAAATGAGAGTAACCTCCTCTTCAATTTTTTGAAAGAGCTTGAAGAAAAAGTTTGTGAGTTATTTAAATATGCAATGCAAATTCCCAATGAAACCCTTTGGTTCTGGTCTTTTCTTTGTTAACAAGCTTTTGATTACTGATTCAATCTCCATACTAGTTTTCAGTCTATTAAAACTTTCTACTTCTTCATGATTTGATCATCAAAGGAATGTTTTAGGGAATTTATTAATTTCTTCTTGATTGTCTAGTTCATTGACATATAATTAATTTTTTATGATAGTCTCTTATGATCCTTTGTTCTTCTCTGGCATCAGTTGTCATATTTCTTCTTTCATTTCTGATTTTTAGTCTTCCCTCATCTTTTCTTAGTTATTCAAGAATTTGTCAATTTGTTGATCTTACAAAAAACTGTTAGTAGGCAAGGTGCAGTGGCACACACCTGTAATCCCAGTGACTCAAGAGGCTGAGGCATGAGGATCGTGAATTCAAAGCCAGCCTCAGCAATGGCAAAGGCACTAAGCAACTCAGTGAGACCCTGTCTCTAAAAAATACAAAACTGGGCTGTGGATGTGGCTCAGTGGTTGAGTGCCCCTGAGTGCAATCCCTGGTACAAAAAAAAATTAAAAAAAAACTGTTAATAGTTTCATAGATTTTTTTCCACCATTTCTCTATTTTCTATGTCATGTATGTGTTATTTCCTTCCTTCTTCTAACCTTAGGCTCAATTTGTTCTTTTTTCTAATTCCTTGGGGTGTAATTTAGATTATTTATTTGAGTTTTCTTACTTCTCAATTCAGGCATTTATTATTATGAACTTTTCTCTGTACTGTTTCTGCTACATTACATTAGTTTGGGTATGTTGTGTTTTGATTTTTGTTTGTATCAAGGTATTTTCGAATTTTCTTTTTTGATTCTTCTCTGACTCAATGGTTCTGCAAGATTGCATTACATGATTTACCTGTATAGGTGGGTTCTCCAGCATTCCTTCTGCTGTTGATTGCTAGTTCCATTCATTTTCTCCTAAAATATACTTAGTATGATTTTAAACTTCTTAAATTTGCAAACACTTATTTTGTGACTTATCATGTCATCCATGCTGGAAAAATCTGCATGTGAGTTGAAAAGAATATGCATTGTTGTTGTAGAATAGAATCCTCTGTATATGTCTGTTGGGTCCATTTTGTCTGCAGTGCTATTCAAGTCCTCTGTTTTTTTATTGATTTTCTGTCTAAATGCTGTATTCACTACTGAAATTGGGGTCTTGAACTCTCCTTTTCCTTTATTGCTGCCTTTTTTTTGCCTTCATGTCTATTAATGTTCATTTCATGTATTTAGGTGCTCTGATTTTTGGTGTATATAGTTATAATTGTAATATCTTCCTGGTGAATTGATACTTTTATTATTATAAATGTCCTAATTTAATCTCTCATGATATTTTTTGACTTAAAGTTTATTTTGTCTGACATAAGTATAGTCATCCCTGTTCTCTTTTGTTTGACCATTTGCATGAAATTTTTTTTCAAACCTATCTGTATGCTTAGATCTAATGTGAGTTTCTTATAGATGCAAATACTTGACATTCTTCTCTATTTTTAAACCAGTTTCTCTGTATCTCTTGATGGCATGTTTAATCCATTTACATTTAAAGTAATTATTGATGGGGAAGTATTTACTATTGCCATTAGGCTCTTGTTAGTCTTATAGTTCTATTTTATATCATTTCTTCTCTTTCTGTCTTTGTGTTTGGTTGTTGATTTTTTCTTATATTGATATGGTTTGAAATCTCTTTCGTGTAACTTCTTTTCTTTTGTGTAACTTCTATAGGTATTATTTTTGTGGTTGTCTTAGGACTTACATAAATTATCTTGTGGTTATAACAGGTAACTCAAATTCAACTGTTATACTTTTTATCAACATATTGTGAACCTATAAATTATTTCAAAACATAATTTTTTAAAAATGCTCCACATTATGTAGTAATATTTTGTATTGTTTTATTTTGCATTTCCTCAATAATAAATTATATTGATCATGCTTTCAAAAAATGCTTAATATTATTTTTAATTGGCAGCAGAATACAACAGACACTAGTATGGCAATATGTAAATCAGTGGATGTGTAACCGATGTGATTCTGCAATCTGTATACGGGGTAAAAATGGGAGTTCATAACCCACTTGAATCAAAATGTGAAATATGATATATCAAGAACTATGTAATGTTTTGAACAACCAACAATAAAAATTATAAAAAAATATTATTTTTAATCAAGGAAAAGCATATTAGGCCACAGCTATTAGAACGGCAAAAAAATGTTTTAACTGATGATGCCAAATTCTAGCAAGGCTATAGAGCAACAGGAACTCTCATTTATTGCTAGTAGAAATGCAAAATAGTACATCTACTTTGGAAAATAATTTGGCAGGTTCTAGTGAACTTAGGCAAAGACTTACCATTCAATCAGCAATCTCATTCTTTGCTATGTACCCAAGTGAACTAAATGCTTATGTTTACACAACATCCTAAAATAAATGTTGAAAAAAATCATTCATGTTCACTAAATCAAGAAGCAACCAAGAAGTTCAACAGAGTAATGGATAAACAAACAGTATTTTATTAATACCTATTACATGCATTTATTTTTTATGTGAAAAACACAACTATATGGATGGAAAACAGATCAGTGATTCCTAGAGTTTGGTGGAGGGGAGTATGGTAAACTACAAAGGGAATAATCAGAAAAATGTAGGGTAGTAGAACTGTTCTCTGTGTTACTAAGATGGTGGGTAGATGTCTCTATGCCTTTGTCAAAACCCATAGAGCTATACATCACAAAGAGTGTACTTCAATATATGCAAACAAAGAATTAACCAGAATGTACAGGGATCCCTGAATGAAATAAAGGCCATGACAAATGAATCTAACTTTATTACAAATGTATGCTACAATCACATTCAGTTGTATGATGATGGATAAAGAAAGAATTGAAGAATAAAATCACCTAAAAAATCTTGTAAAGGATGGAAATGAATAGTTTATCTAAGTATTGTTAGGAAATTGTTTTGACTAAAAATGATACAACTAAAGATAAAAAAGCTGTATATACATCATGTATTCTAGGTAGTAAATTTCTTTTCTCATCATTGGATGGGTTAACAATGCCTAAAACCTTTTTTGTACATACCAAGATTGAGAAAATAAGTAAATGAATGGTAGATGGTGATAGCTAAACTTCTTGTCATCAGAGAGGGAAGTTATAGATAAGCATATGGTAGGCTAGGACTAAACCTGGAGTGGAGTCAAAAACTTAATATGAAATCACATTTATCTTAATACATATACAGATGAATAAACACAAACAAAAGAAAGATATTTGTACTCATGACTTGTTATACAGAAGAAATATATTCCCTAATTCTGCTTGCTGAGAAGGTCAGGAAAAAAAAATGACACTTCAATAACAATTAGCAAACCCAACACCCAAATCCTTGTTTCTAAATAATATTCTCCAATAGAAGGAACCAGTCCTCTGGATAAATGGCTGATTCTAAGGGTTGGAGTGGAAGAAATACAAAACTGAATCATCTTGTAGTAAAAGAAAGTAAGGAAGTACCCAGAAAACAAAGGGAGCAATATCAGCAAGATGGCTAATTACAGGTGCCTAAGGCTGGCTGCACACACAGGAAAAGACCCAAACAACAATTAAGCAACTACATTTTGACTACTGTATCCAAAAAAGACCATTGGACTATGGCAAGGCAATGGAAGAAACCCTGTGGATTACAGAAACTCAGAATGACTGCATAGAGAAGGGATCAAACACTCGCTTCTGCCACTTTGTCTTCCTAGTTGGGATCAGCTTGGAGCAACTTCTCCCTCTTGTGAAAAAGCAATAAGGAGGCTCCCAATAGTCTCCTCTTCTGTGGTGGATACCAGTAGTCTCTGGTATGGGGAATTCCTCACAGGTCCTGAGTCCAGTTTAGGGATCTGCCTAGAGTACACACAACTGCATTACTGTAGAGAAGGATCCCACATTTTGCTTCCCCTGTAACCCAAGCTGCTATTGCATGGTGCCATCTTAAAACTGGAACCATTCCTAGCATACATTCTGTTCTGGAGGCCAGTAGCCACGGAATTATTTCATCCCTGAGACTGATATCATTGGACTGTTCCTCAAATGAGCCACTACAACTCCCTACACCCTGCCTAGGAGGCACTCCATCTTCCCCATTTTGGTGACTTCAGTGTTCCAGTATGAGCTGTTCAAATCTTAGGCCCAGCAGAACAGCTGGGACACCAGTGCCCAAGTCCATATGGCAATCTGCTTCCAAGGAACAGGTGGTTCTGCCTGTGGAGAAGCCAACCTTGAACCAGCAGAGTAGCCATACAATACTTCATCATATGACCCATTCTATTGTTCTGGCTTCACAAAATACATACCCACCAGTCACACCCCTTTGGCACCTGACCCATCCTGGTGCTCTATCCAAGGGAAATGGAGCCTTGATCCAGGAGAGCAGCTGCAACCCTGGTGCCCAAGCTATCATGACCCCTAATTTCTCAGAGAAACAGCCTTTGCTGATCTGTATCACCCTGTCCTCTGGGTCAAATAGCAACCATGCCCCTGTCCTTGGATCTGGCCCAATCCTCCAGAGTCTGAGCTGATGAAGCACACCACCTCACTGGGTATTAATTCAACATTACACTGCTCCCTCCCATTCACTCACCCTTCTCAGAACCACACCACTGCTGCAATCTACCATTCTGGGTGCTTGCTACCAATGCACCCATCCTCACAGAGCCTAGGCCACTGCTGTGTCTCACCGCTCCAGGGTTCAGAGTCATCATGATGCAGTACCCTCTCTCTTGAATTAATGTTGTGCCATGTTGGCACTGGGACTTTAATTTCAAAGGTACTCTGATACAAAGGGCCAGAGTCTTTGGAACATGTCTCCTTTATCCCTGGCAATGCCAGTGTTGTACCCTGACCCCCGGGATCAGAGTCACAACTATATACATGATTAAATATATTTAAAAAAAAAACACCTGACTTTTGAATTGGGTGGCTGGAGCCTCAGGTTAGCACTCATCTTGGTCATGGACTCGCCATGGTGCTGTAGCTGTCCCAGAAGCCCAGCATCACCCTGAGTGGGACCACAGAGATCATGACATCAACAGTATTCTGTAACATGTGGCATATAGCCCTCTGAAACCTTCACTTGAGTACAGAAGTATGGACTCACCCTGCTGGTAACTACGGACACTGAACTCATAAAGTATCTCAACAGTGTGGTGGATCAGCTGAAAGATTGTCTCTACAAGTGCTCATTTCAGAAGCTGGTGGTGGTCATCTCAAAGAACAAAAACAGGGAGCTCCTCAAAAGGTGGCAATTTGATATTGTGACAAGACTGCAAAAGACGACAGTGCTCCCAGAGACAAGTCTCAGAAAGCTATCCAGGATGAAATCCATTCAGTGATCAGTCAGATTATGGGACAGTGACGTTTCTACCAAGGTTGGAAATTTCTTGTTCATTTGATCTACTGATTTATACAAAGATTTGGTAGTATCTGAAAAATGGGAAGAGTTGGGATCACAGTTTATTACCAATTCTGAGGAAATCTGTCTTCCTTCATTTACTACCACCATCCACAAAGTAAACAGCATGGTAGCCAACAAAATTCCTGTCAATGACTGAGGGTGGGATGAAAATATACTGTATTGTAATTCTCAATGTGGTTTTCCCAAAACCAAATCAACTGCAGTTAATGTGCTATATTTCATGGGTTATTTTAGCTGGGGAGCCAGCACTGTCCTGGATGAACTATGCATAACTATTCCATGTTTGTACCCAAGTGACCTACCACATTTGTCAATGTAGTGGGCACACTGCATGTTGTTCCATAGTAGCCAGCAGATTTTGTCAGCATTGCAACATGAATTCCTTTGAATGTGATCTTGTAGATGGAAAATCTTTTGCTACAAAGCTAATTATTTTCCTAAATTGTTTTGGTCAAGTAATTGACTCAGAATGTAGATAGATATTTGAATATAAAATAATATAACAAAAGAGCTATGAACATTCAGAATGTTTGTTTAGATCCTGAAAATGATGAAAAACTGCTTTTTGGGTCCTTTGTCATTTATTATATTGTATAGTTTCCTCATGGAAAAAATGCCATTTGTTTTTAATATATATAACTTGAACCCATGAAGCAATGGATAATTGTACTCTTTGATTCTTACAATACAGAATTCTTAAATACTTCAAATAGTTTATAAATCAAGCTTCAAATGATAATGATAAATAAAGTGATAAATCTGTATGTTTAAAAAAACCCCTGAAGAATTCATAAAAATGATTAGATCTAATAAACAAGTTGAGTGAATTTGCAGGACACAAAGTCAATATACAAAAGTTGGTAGTATTTATGTGTAACAATAGTTAACTATCTGAAAAAGAAATTAAGAAAACAGTTCCATTCACAATAGCTATTTGTGTAATTTCCAGACCCTACAGCCTTACTTCTCAGCTGAGGTCAATAGGATAGATCAATTGTTTCCAAATGTTCCTAGAATTCTTAAGTTGAAAGTTCTGGGGAACTGGAAGGCTACATGTGTGCTATATTTCTCTCGGGATGTAAACAAACAGTTCTAGCATTTCAGTACCAGGACATACAAATGCCAACAGTAGCTTCAGAAAATACTGGTAGGATATATCATAATAAAGAATCAGTTAGCAATCTTTGAGGGTCCTTCATTTAGCACTGTGAATACAATGACCAATAAAACAGAAGGCTCCTTAAAAATGTCCAGGGGGGTGGGGTGGGGTTGGGGTTGTGGCTCAGTAGTAGAGCGCTCCTCTAGCATGAGTGAGGCCCTGGGTTAGATCCTAACCACCACATAAAAATAAGTAAATACAACAAAAGTATAAATAAAATAAAGCCATGTTTCTAAAAATCAATGTCCTTGTCAAGCATATACAAAATGTGAGAAGGCAAAGGCAAAGTTCTGACTCATTTAGCCAATAGATAGAATGAGCATCTTTTAGATTCACACAGTTTATTACTTACATAGACAATGGAAGAATAGCCAAAGTTTTCAGCTCATTATAGTTTTTGTCCCACAAACCCAAAAGAACAATATCAAACTAAAAGGAGCCATATAACTACCACATACATTGTGGGATACTCCAGTACTGAGAAGTCAACTCTAGACTTCAGCTAAATTGTTTACAGTCTGCATCTCTATTATCACAGAGGTGAGACAGAAAGCTCTATACCTTTCCAGAACTCATAATATAATGAAAAAGTCTCTCATGACAGCCTCCCAGGAGAGACAAGTGGGAAATAGCCTTGTGAAATAGGAGATGACTTTGTGACAACTCCTTAAAGAACTCCATTCATCTTGCATTCAGAGAGAACAAAGGCATTCAACTAAGACTCAGATAAGCTGTGGTTAAAGCTGTGTGGCTTATGTGGGTATATGAAAGATACTCAGAATTAACTATACCAATTTTTTTTTCAAAAAAAATACACAGAGCCAGATCACCTGTAATCCCAGCAACTTGAGAGCCTGAGTCATGAGGATCACAAATTTGAGGCTGACCTCGATAAGTTAGGAAGACCCTGTATCAAAAGAAAAGTGAAAAGGCCTGGAGTTGTGGCTCAGTGGTAAAGTACCTCTGGGGTTCAAGGTTCAATCCCAACACACACACACACACACACACACACATACACACACACATATGCAGGATGAAATTTGTCATGAGAGTTGTAGTATTTTTATACCCAATGATGAGATTACTGGGAAAGAAATCATTAAAGCAGGGGCTGGGGCTGGGGCTCAGTGGTAGCACACTTGCCTGGCATGAGTGAGGGACTGGGTTCATTTCTCAGCACCACGTGTAAATAAATAAAATAAGTATCTTTCAACAACTAAAAAAAAACTAAAAAAAAATCACTAAAGCATTTCTATTTATAACAGCTACAAAAATTAATCTACCTAGGAATAAATTTGACCAAGGAAGTGAAAGAACTCTATAATGAAAATTGCAAATCACTGATCAAAGAAATTGAAGAAGACACAAAAGATGGAAATACTTTGCATGTTCATGGATTAGAAGAATTAATAATGTTGAAATGTCCATAGTACCCCCCAAAATCTATAGATTCAGTGAAATCACCATCAAAATACCAATGACATTCTTCACAGAACTAGAAAAAAAACCCAATCCTGAAATTCAAAGGGAGCACAAAAGACCCCTAATAGCCAAACAATCCTGAATAAAAATCCTGAAAGACAATCATCAGGAATACAAATAATGATAAATGCTGGTGAGGATATGGGGGAAAAGGAACACTTATACACTGCTAGTGGGATTGGAAATTAGTGCAAACACTATGGAGATAAGAGACAGCTATAACATTCTTTGTATTTACCCAAAAGAATTAAAGTCAGCATACTACATACTGAATAAAAAAGATAAAGGTTAGGACATCCCAGTACCTACCTCATTCCAAGGACATACTACAGAGCCTTAGTAAACAAAGGAGAATGATATTAGCATGGAAACAGACTCAGAAACCAATGCAATGGAGGAGAAATACCAAAAATGAACCCATGCATCTACAGCCAATTGATTCGTGATACAGGTGCCAAAAACATACAGCCTTTTCAATAAATAATATTGAGAAAACTGGGAATCTATATGCAAAAGATTGAAAGTTGACCCCTCTTACCCTGTGCAAAAATCAACTCAAAATGTATCAAATACTTAAATGTGAAATCTGATACTATGAAACTACAAGAAAAGATAGTGGAAATACTTCAACACATTTACATAAGCAATGATTTTTTGATATGACCCCAAAAGCACAAGAAACAAAATAAAATTTGAAAAATAGAATTACATCAAACTAAAAAGCACACCAAAAGAAACAATCAACAAAGCAAAAGGCAACCTACAGAATGCAGGAAAGTATTTTCCAGCTATTCATCTGATAAAGTATTAATGTCTAAAATACATAAGAAACTTTAAAAAAAACTGGTAATCCAATGAAAAACTGGGCTAATGATCTGAATAAACACTTCTCAAAATAAGAAATACAAATGGCCAACAGATATATGAGAAAATGTTCAACATCTTTAGCAATCAGGGAAATGCAAATCAAAACTATACTGAGATTTCATCTCACTCCAGTTAGAATGACAATCATCAGGAATACAAATAATGATAAATGCTGGTGAGGATATGGGGGGAAAGGAACACTTATACACTGTTAGTGGGATTGGAAATTAGTGCAAACACTAATGTCTCTGGAGATAAGAGACAGCTATAACATTCTTTGTATTTACCCAAAAGAATTAAAATCAGCATACTACATTGATACTTGCATTCCCATGTTTATAGAAGCACAATTCACAATGGCCAAATTGTGGAGCTAACACAGGTGTCCATCAAGAGATGACTGGATAAGGAAACTGTGGTACATATACACAATTGAGTTTTGTCCAATAATAAAGAAGAATAAAATTATGTCATTTGTAGGAGAATGGATAGATCTGGAGAACATTAAGCTAGGTGAGAACAGCCAGATTCAGAAAATTAAGGGTCATGATTTCTCTCACATGTGAAAGCCAAAGCAAAAACAGGAATGAAAAAGGATCTCAAGAAAACAGAAGTGATACCAGTAAACTAGAGGAAGGGGATCCAATAGGGAAGAGGGGAGGGAAGTAGGGGACATGAGGGAAAGAAACAGAACAAACTATGAGATGTGCATGTATGAATGTATCACAATGAATCTCATTACTATGTAAAACTATAATGTACCAATGAAAAAAAGAAAATGTGAAACATGGAATATTGTTCTGCCACAAAGAAAAATAAAATCCTGTTATTTGCATCAAAATGGATGAAACTAAAGAACATTAGGTTCAGTGAAATAACCAGAAATAGGAAGGCAAGTACCTCATGTTCTCTCACATGTGTTGAAATATTTTAAAAAGTCACTCTGAAGGTTGAATAGTGATTACGAGAGGTTAGGAAGGTGAGAGAGGATCAATAAAGGGACACTGGATTTGATCAGTGAACACTATAGGAATGTACTGAAATATCATACTGAATTCTATGAATATGTACAATGAATACTTGTAATCAAAAAATTAAATTTATTTTATCGCCAACCTTCCCCTTCTTTGATGCTCACAAATTCCAATCACCCTTTTGCCCAAGGACAGTTTTGGAGGAAATAAAAGTAGAGTGAGGATTAACTATCTTGAAGATAGTTGCTCTGGATCTCTTTACCCTCCCCAACCTCATAATTAGACATTCTATTTAAATGTGAGGCACCCTTCTGGGCCACAAACCAAAGTGCTCGTCTTAAGTGTGTGCTCCACTGGAAACTGCCACTTGGCTGTCCTGAAGTTTTCATATTTTCCTTTAAGAGTCCATTCTAAATTCCAATGACACCTGCTGCCTAGGATGACACAGGCCATAAACAACCTGACAAATGTCTATGTAGCTTCCCCCTGCTGTATACTTTTTGCTATAAAGAGAGCACCAATGTCTAATCATATGTTTAAAGAATCCAAATATGTAACATGGTGCATTTAATTGACTAGAATGACTTGTGTTGGCTAAGCAGATGGGGATGGCAATACCATACCTTGAAAAGATGTCTATGGAAATCAAGGAGAAGTTAAGGTGTGCTATATACTAGACTGGCCAGATCTGGTACTTCTAGTTATATGCCCCAAAGTTCCCCTTTGCCAATTGTGTTCAGCTGTCCATCTGAACACATTTGCCAGACTTTTTGGCCTCATGTTCTGGAATCACTAGGTCTTGTATTTTGGTTCCAGTCATGAATTGTAGATAGATTACAATGCATTGTGTGATGCCATAACTGGGTGGAGGCCATATCCAGGTGTCCTTCTCTGTGTAGTGCTGATTTGATCATCTTGATGTTTATTTTGATACTCATTGTTAAAATGTTTTTCATCTGTTCACATAGGTCATAAACAAAGGTTGTGAGTCTTGTTCAGTTTCCGACAATATTTGTCTCCTTAGAGGCTGACACTTTATTATCCAATTATGTTGCTGCCAGTCACTACACTGCCATATTATTGCCTCCTACCAAAGAGTCAGTTGAAGTGGAACAGAGTGCCTTTTCCATAGCAAGCCACCATGGAAATATACCACTGAACAGAAGTTCTTTTTTGTGCACAGTTGTAGTGCATGGCTTTCTTTGGGGCTTCACAACAGCAGTGACCTAGTATATTCCATTGTCATTGAACATAGTTGATCCATCTGTGAGCCAGGCTCAGGCATGTTCAGTATACTAGAACTTCAGTGTACTAGAGCCTCCAAAAAGCCCAAAGTGCTGGCAGAGACACCACATCTGAATCATCCTCTCAAGTAGCACTGACCAGCCACCTTTCCTTGTAAATTTGAGATTCTATAATATGTAGCTTATTTTTTCCTGATATATCACTTCCATTTCATAATAATTGCTTATTAAGCAACTGCCATTTTGTTAGTGCTCTCATTTCTGACCCATCTCATGGTAGTGATGTCAGGGTGTCACAATACTGACTGTTGTTTTGTTATTTTCTAAGAGTCCACCAATGCCCAGCAACAACCAATAATAGTCTTTCAAATGGGGTACCGAGTGATCATGTCAGGCAAAAGCTATATCCAAGACTCCAGGGAACACCATGACCTAGTGGCTACATCTTTGGTCACAGGCTCCAGTCTGCATAAATGTCAATCACTGACACTTGTAGCTCAAAGGGCTCTTCAGGCTGACTTGCCCAACTGAAAAGACTATCTGTACAGATTGTGGAATCATTTCCTTAAGCACTTCTGTCTCTAGCAATTCTTTAATCAAGACAAGTATTCCTTTCTACCATCTTCCCTTTCCCTGGTATCTTATACTGCTTTGCTGATACTGCATGGCCAGGCTAGGAGAGCTAGATATGCTCCCAGTTGTGTACCCTTCCTTCTATCACTATTCTAATTGTGAGCTTCCCCCATTGGGAACATCCTATCCAGGCAAGAGATGTATTACATGTACTTAACACATCTATGCCCACAATTCATTTAGCAGTATCGGTTACAACCACTTAAACATGTATTGGCCCCAAAGGACTTACTCATAAATTACACCAGTTCATTATACAATCTGAATTATTTCAAAATCCCATTAGTAATTTTTCAAATATGCTCACGGGACCTGCATAGCACCGCAGTGGCTAGTGTCCCAATTTCCAAAAGAAATGAAGAGGTTTGGCAAATTTGGTTGTAAGAAAGTCTCCAACACACCTTAAGTATGGCATAAGGCCTCTCTAATCCCCTTAGGGAAGAAGATAACTCAGCCTTTGTACTAGCTTTGTTTTTTCTTGAAGGGAGTGGAATCTAGCTAAGGACAGTATGTTGCAGGCAGTATGAATCAACACCAGTACGAACAGCACAAACCTCAGTAAAAAGACTAATTCCTCTTGGTCCTTCTCCTGTTTGTCCACAGTAAATGTTAATGCTGCCTGGGGAGTCTTCCATACGACAGCCAGAATTTTTAAAATTTTGTGGTCTTCCCATGACCTGACAATGAGAGTGATTTTGTCTCATGGATAAAATATCAATATTCTCTTTGGAATCTCCTGATATACAGGCTTACACAGTGTGAAATTTAGTGGATTTCTTCTTTACCTGAAAGATATTTTCCTAATCTCATATTCAGGTTCCCATTCTGGCAGTTTGTTTCCCAGCAGCTAAATAGTTTTACAGAGATTATTTCTGGGCCACAAGAGAAAATTTTATTGTTCCCAGTAGCCTGATGGTGTCAATTAAATAGACCAGGGGATCTGACTCTGCAAACTATCTCATTATCTCTCATCCAGGATGGGGATACAGTGGTGAAAAGAGACTAAGTGTCCAAGTCACCCTGCTAATGGAAAGAGGAAAGGGTTGTGATTTCTTGAGAAAGTGCAAGAGGGATTATACTTGGGAATCAATATGTCCCTCTCATTCACAGACTCCTGTCTCTTCAACTAAGTTGAGGCCATTTGGATCTTTGAATATAGGTTCTTGTAGGCTACGCTTGTCCAGCTACTCTTTACCAGATTCTGTAAGATATCAGGGACACGGATATATTGGGGTGTCTTCATAGATATTTTAGTCACAGAAATTTTGGGATCTAGGAGCTATGGATATACATTTTTTTTCCTCTACAGAACTAGTCTGAGATCCAGTCCATTCTCTGTCAGGGGCTGGGAGTTGGCAGGGCCTCCTTCTCCTCCAGAAACCTCCTTTCAGCTGTTGCTGGGCAGAGCAGGAGAGGAGGAAGCAGCAGAGGCCAATTGAGCTGTGTGTGCAGAGAGGATTGGTTACACCAGGTACAAATGCCTTGGGCTGCTCTTGCTGTGATTGGCTGCTGAGTCACTCTCTCTACTCCATCTCTCTTTCTACAAAGCCAGGGGGCTGGGAAAGCTAAAGGAAGGGGAAGGATCTGTGAGGCCCCTTAGGACAAATGTCAGCTCAGCCCTGGGATGTTTGGACTTGCTGAGGTTATGTGCTCCCCTGAAACCTGAAATACAGCCTGCTCAGAGAAATCCCCTCATCCTTGTCTCTACCCACAGGCACTTTTTTACAACAAGGCTGGAGGAAATGAAAGGACAGAAGAATAAAATCTCTGCCACAGCACTCTGGCAACCTTGCACATATCCACCCACGTTAGCCATATAGGCAAAGGCATCAACTATAGCTAATTTGAGTCTTGGTTGAATGCCTTGTAATCCTCCCAGATCATGCAATGATGGAAGGCCTGTAAGGAGCTATTACAAGGCCATTTCCCACTTGCCTCCCTATCTCCCCTAAGAGGCTGTTATGAAACAATTCCTTTGCCTCCTGGGTTCTGATGAAGCAAGGGGCTTCCTTCCTTACTTCCTTCAGAATAGAGATGAAAAATACAAAACTACTTATATGAAGTTTAGAACTGGTTTCTCAGCACTGGGGAATCCCATAATTTATGTTGTAGTTATCTGGTCCCTTTTGTTTTGATGTCATTCTTTTTACTGTGTGAAACAAGGACTATTGAGGAGCTGGCACTTTGGCTATTCTTCCTTTCTCTGTTTATATAAATGATAAACAGTCTGAACCTTGAAATGGCTCATTGCTTGGAAGATAAACATATTATATTCTTTTCTTGTGTCCTCAGTCCAATAATTTTCGCAATACACTCCATGGACCTTGAAACCATCCCTGCTACTCACACACACACACACAAAACCCCACAAAAATAATGCTAGCCCAGGTTTATACCAATTCCTCAGCTATTCCTCTCGAATCTTTTGCCTAGACAGGTGACAAAAGCTTCTGGTGGTAAAATCACTTATCTGCCTAGAATGACCCCAGCTCCCATCTATGGTCCCAGTCTTTCCTGGGGCCCCACACTTATGCCCTAGAACTCATAAACAATTCTCTGCTCAGCGACTTCTCACAGTTCCACCAGCAGTCATTCCAAATACTTAGCTCTCTTCAGCATTCCTTTTTGTTCCACTCAACTACATAGCTCTATTTAGACATATCCGTATTTAGAAGGTATTCTGTCTGTACTATATGTGGGTCAGAAAGTCAGATGAAGTAAAAAAAAAATAGCAGTCAATTCTTGGCTCTTGACTTTGAAAAGCCTTGACCTGGCCATACATAAGGCAAATTTTTCCAGAATTATTAAATGAACAG
Source organism: Marmota marmota marmota (assembly GCF_001458135.2). Classification (NCBI taxonomy): domain Eukaryota; kingdom Metazoa; phylum Chordata; class Mammalia; order Rodentia; family Sciuridae; genus Marmota; species Marmota marmota. The sequence continues at coordinate 1,731,167 of NW_026000254.1, read as the reverse complement.
TGAGTCAGTTTTTCTTTTAGATTAAATTTCCCCAATATAAGAAGATTGGAAAAGTCTCAAACACAAACAAAAGAAAGTTAGATGCCACAGAGGACTCCGAAGAGAGAACATGTAGCCTGCTAAAATCTAGGATGAGATGATAAAATTCACAGATTAGTTTGGATATCAGAAATGAGAAAGAAATATTATTTTCCCTCTTTATGGTAAAGAACATGTATCTGGCAATGTCTCAGAATCCCCTGGTGCATTATATTTTGTGAGAATGAAGAAATAGTATATAATCAAATAGACCTACTCATAATTTCCTGCAGTGCAGAGCAATGCAGAAACAAACATTTTCTACATAAGAAAACCAAAAGGGTTCTATGATCAGAACAAGGAAGGTATATCAGTGACAAGCATAGACAAATGACCAATGGCCACTCAAGGAGAACATAGCTCAGTGATATGAGCATGGATATATAAAGAGCACAGAGTGTTAGATGACCAACTCTTCATTCTCTCTCCAGATTTTAAATATAATTCTTGGGGAAAGTAGAGGGCCAAGGGAAAGTAGGTAACTAAATAGCTGAAATTAAGTTTCCACCATCCAGTGCAATCATGATGGTAAAAAAGAAAAGATCAGTGTTATAGAAAAAAGGAAAGAAACATTTCTTATACCCTTAAGTTGACAGTTTTGATTTTTTACTATTGATATAATTAAGTTTAGAAATGATTCTAAATGGAAAAGCTAACACATTTCTAAGTTAACTGATTATGTCTGCACCTCAGAACACAAGAATAAGACCCTTCCTGCCACCTGGTGGCAGTATACTCTAAAGTGGAGAATCCCTTTAGTTTGGGGTGGATAATATGTTTCTTCCTACATGCCATGCTGTTTCACGCTCCTCTTTATGCTGTATATTTCTACATATACTATCCCTTCTGACTAAAACTATCCTTCTCTGAACCTTGCCTTTCTAATTAAAGAGAGATCCCATTTATGTTTTATTTCACCCAAATATATGTTTTTCTATGAGACTTTTTTGTCTCCTCATCTCTGGTTCCCCAACCTCAGCACAAATGGAACTAATTTCTCTTTTCCTTGTGTTCCAATAAATTGGTATAATAAATTGGTCACCTAGACCGATTTATACTATTATTTGTTTACATATCTGCCTTCTTAATGATGACTAATCTGTGTCCAAATTACAAAAGCAAAGGGCAAACACATTATGAAAGCTCAGGAATTGTTTGATACTGTTTTATGGATCTATGAAGAAAAATCAACATCACCTATTTAAAAGATAGGGCTGGGGTTGTGGCTCAGTGGCAGAGTGCTCACCTAGCATGTGTGAGGCACTGGGTTTGATTCTCGGCACCGCATACAAATAAGTAAAAATAAAGATCCATTGACAACTTTAAAAAAAATTAAAAATATGTATTTATATATTTATATTCAATTTGTAAATGTTAATTCAATTACTTTGTATTTTTTGCCTAATAGGTATGTTCCACTTTGAAATAAGAGAATTAAAGTGTCTACTAAAAATATGTATTTCTATGGCTGGGGTTGTTATTCAATGTTAGAGTGCTTGCCTAGCATGTGTGAGGCACTGGGTTTGATCCTCAGCACCACATAAAAATAAAAACATAAAATAAAGGTCTATCAACAACTAAAAAAATTAAATGTGTATTCTATTTCCCATTTTAATAGTTCTGGTTATAGGTATTTAGTTTATATGTTATTATAATCCCTTATGTTTTATTATTATTGATGACTCTCTTTATCCTACTTAGTGAAGTTAAGCTTAATTTTCACTTTCTCTAATACTAATACAGTTATATCTGCTTTCTTTCTATGTTATGTGTTCCAATCATCTAAGATTAGACTATCTATAGGCCTTAGGAGATTAGGAAGTTTGGCTTCACTTATACAACTAGGGAATTAAAAAAAAAAGTGTCAATCTGAAAGTCCCTGCTCTTTCTACTAATTTGGACCCCTCACTGGCACATCTCCAATGGTGCACTTCATGGACATAGTACTGAAACATAAGGTTTTCCATGATGCCTTAACTGGTGAAGGCAGATTGTGCCGCAGTCTGGCTGGGCACAAAATCATGAGCCACTCAAGCAGGAACAAAGTTTATTTTTTGAAACTGCCGCCAATGTCCGGTACCGCCCTGGAAGATTTTTTCCACCCACGCGGCCTCCTCCCGGACCGCAGAGAGAGCTCCTCCCCCGGAACTCCCTCCTACTGTACTTCCCCAACCAATGGGAACTCTCCAGGAGTCCCGTAGCCGGCCTAGGTGAACAGCAGGAGTCCAATATCCATATGAATGCAAATCTTAACATAATCATATCATCTCAATGGCTAGCTGGCGTCACCTTTCCACCAAAAATGCCATGCATCATATACTTGGCTCTTAGCAGATTGGCCTTGCAGTGATGAGTGGCAGATGATATGAATATAGTCTTTCCCCTCTCAATCCTTGTGGATGGGAGCAAGTCAATCTCAACTATATGGGTAGAGAAGGCTGGGTAAGGAAGAATAGAGGACTCAGCAGAAATGCAGATGGAGAAAGGGAAAGTTGAAGAAAATTTGAACAATAAATACTAAGTTACAGTTAGATAGGAGCAAGAAATTATGGTGTGCTAGTACACAGTTGAGTGACCAGATAATAATAACACATTGTACATTCCAAAAAGCTAGAAGAAAGGACCATAATAAAATGGCAATTGTTTGAGAAGATAGATATGTTCAACCTGATTAAATATTACACAATGTTTATATGTATTGAAACATTACTTGGTATCTCATTAATGTGTAAATTCTTAATTTGTGAAAATACACTCTACTGCCATGTGTACCTAAAAATAAATTTTAAAACATGTATTTTTTATATTATGTCTATAGGTGAGAAAAGGAAAGTATAGGAAAAAGAGGAGCAATGTCTGGAAAGAGTGAGAAGTCTAAACTGATTACCACCCACTGTTCCTCCTGCCTGTAACACCCTTCCACCTGCCCCCATGCCACTCTCTCTCCCAATCCTGCAGCCAGCTCCTGATTCACCTCCTCCATCACACCCAGCCTGACAGACCCAGGCACGTCCTCAGCTCCCAGCACTGGCAGTCTGTCCCTCACTCACAACCTCACCCTGCCATGCTTCCCATCCTCACTGGGCCAGCCTGGAGGAGTGTCACTGCCCAGCTCACCCAGAAGCCCGGGTTCCCCTCCAGAGAGGCACTGTGGTGCATGCTAGAGCAGAGACAGACACATCCACAGGGCCTGGGTCTCCTCCTGTCCCCTTCCCTCTGTGGGAAATGGCAGTCTAGCAAGGTTCTCCTGTGGCATAGAATTGCATGTGCTTTCTTCCCCTGTGCCTCTGACTCCCAGCATCACATGTGTGAATAAGCCTTTTAGCGTCTCATGAAATCACTGATGACTTTCTGGTCCCGGATGTTTGCTGAGCTGGCCACAAGATCAACTCCTCTGGAATTTTAGTCCAAGACAAGTGTCCATTTAGAAAGGTCTGTGTGCCTCCTTTTTTCCACAAAATGGAGGCCTGGGAATTCTGCTCCCCCTCCTTCCTGCTACAGCTGTCAGGAAGCTTAGGGGCAAACTGAGCCCCTATACATCTATGGCACCTGCTCACATACATTCCCTGGGCTTCCTTCTTTACAGAAGTCTTTGTTGTTTTATCCCTCCAGGATTGGTTCTACCCTCTGCTTTAAACTTTTAAGCAGAAAGGGTCAGAGGGAGTTGCCATTTATAACTTAGGGCTTAAGAATATTTGTTCGTGGTATTGCTTCTGGGGATTATGGAGAACTAAGAATTAGATTTACCTTGTCACCAACAAGAATCCCCCAAAAGGTCAAAATTCATGGAACAGCTGATTTGAAGATACCAGATATCAGGGAGCAAAGGAGAAGGATCCTAGAAAAATGATAAACAAATGATATAAGCTCTACAACTGCTTAAGCCTATTATTTGTCTTGAGAGACAGGGAGGTAGAATTCAGGTGGAGCCCTTTAGGACCACTGAAGTTCAGAAGATGGAGTTGACAGTTAAAGAGACCAAAGAAGATTGAGTTAATGTGGTAGAGAAAAGAGACAATATTGATAAATAGAGTAAGAACTCCAGAGATCTTCAGTGGGTTCTTCTCAAGTATTCAGTTGAGTACCAATTAGTGCGTGCATGTCAGAAAACTACCTCAAAGTATTAGAGGAAAGAATCCTTGATGTTTACTCAGAGTGGAAAAGAGTGTCTGTTCCCATAGCCAGACTAGAAAATCTCATGACTCATGGGACACTGATTAGAGAACACAGAAGGGACTTGACTCAGTATAAGGGACTAATTAGCCCCAGATTGATTGAGAACTGCTCTATTCCTGCCTAGCAAAACATAAAAGCAATACTCCAAAAATTAAACAGTTCCCTATTAACCTAATTTTGTCCCAGAACAAACGTGACAGATATTCATAATAATAAAAAAAACAGCACCAAACAAAGTAATTTCACAAAGTCTCAGATCTATTAAAAATTATCAGGCATACAAAAGAGGAATATATGACAGATTTATGAGGAGAAACATTGGTTGATAAAAAATGACTCAGAATTGACAAAAACGTTACAATTAACAGACAAGGACATTAAAACAGGTTACCCAACTGTCTTCTATACGCTCAAATCAGAGACATTGACAGTATACAAGATATGCAAAATAAAATTTTATATGACATGGAAAATATTAAATGGTATTTTTGGTATATTAAACATTGCAGAGAGTATCATTGAACTTAAGATAAAATGAAACACAAAGATAAAAAGTATTTTTTCCCCAAGAATGAACAAAGACATCAATTAAGTCTCTAATATACAAGTGATATAAGTCCCTGAAGGACAGAAGGGAGGGGAGGATATGGGAAATATTTGAAGGAGTGGTACTCCAAAATTTTCTAAACAAAATGAAAACATAAATTCACAGACTCAAGAATCTCACAGACCCCAAGCACAAGAAAGGTGATGAAGCTACACTTAAGTAAATTATAATCAAATTTCCAAAATCTATTACAAAGAAACAATAATCTAAGCAGACTGGTGTTAAGCTAAAAACAGATACATAGAGCAATGAGGAAAAGAGAGCATTTAAATAAGTCCAAGTAGTTACAGACAATTGATTTTTCATCAAAGTTGCCCAGAACACACAATGGGCAAAGGAAACTGTCTTCAGTAAATAGTGTCGAGAAAAGTGTACATAAATACAGAACAAAATTAGAATGTTGACTTCCATTTTATACAAAAATCAACTGAGGGTTGTGGCTGTAGCTCAGTGGCAGAGGACTTGTCTAGCATGTGCAAAGCTCTGGGTTTGATCCTCAGCACCCCATAAAAATAAACAAATAAAGCTATGCTGTCCATTTACAACTACAAAAAAATTGAAAATACATTAAAGATTTAAAAATAATACCAGAAACTCTGAAATTTCCAAAAGAAAATATAGAGGAAAACATCATGACATTGGCCTTGACAGTAATTTAATGGATATGACACAAAAGGCAGAGGTAACAAAAGCAAAAATAGACAAGTGAAACTTCATCAAACTGAAAAGGTTCTACAAAGCAAAGGAATCAGACAACAGAGTAAAAGGAATCCTATGGAATGGAATAAAATATTTACAAAATATAAATCTTATAATCAATTAATTTCCCCAATATAATAAGGAACTCCTACAATTCAGGAACAAAATGAAGAAAGTACTTTTATAATTTTTTAATTGGGCTAAGTAATTGAAGAGACATTTCTCCAATGAACACATAGAAAGAGCCAACAGATACATGAGAAAACGCTCAAAATTACTATCAGGGAAATACACATTAAAAGAATAACCTCACACTTGTTAGGATGACCATTATCAAAAAATAAAAGACAAGTATTGATGAGAATGTGCAGATATTAGAATCATAGTTGTACACTGTTGGCAGGAATGTAATATAATGCATTCACCATGGAAAAGAATATGAAATTTTCTCAAACATTTTAAAGTAAAACGTCTGTATGATTCAGCAGTTTTATTTCTAGGTATATATCCAAAAGAATTAATATCAGGGTCTCAAAGATATTAGCACTCCTTTGTTAATAGCAACACTATTAACCAAGATGTGGAAACAATTTAAATATCCATCAACAGATAAATAAAAAAAATATGCAACAGAGAATGAAGGGAAGTGAGGGGGCATGGGAATAAGAAGGACAGTGGAATGAATCAGACATAACTTTCCTATGTTCATATATGAATACACGACAAATGAAACATCATTCACAACAAGAATGTTCTAATTAGAATAAGTTATACTCCGTGTATCTATGACATGTCAAAATACTGTCATGTATATCTGAAAAGAACAAATAAAAAACTTTAAAAAGAAAATATGGAATACTACTGAAACCTTTAAAAAGAAGAAAATTCTGCAATATTTAACAACATGGGTGATCCTTGAGGACCTTATGTTAAGTGAAATAAACCAGTCAGAGAATGACATATACTGCATGGTTCCACTCATAAATTATATCTGAAACAGCCAAATTCATAGAATTGAAAAGTGGTATGGTGCTTGCCAAGGGTTTGGTAGGTGGGTAAAATGGAGAGTTACAAATCAAATAGCATAAAGTTTCAGTTAAACAGGATGAACAAGTTCTAGAGCTCTAGTATACAACATTGTACCTACAATCACCAGTATTATGTAATACACTTGAAAATTTGTTATGAGGGTAGTCTCATGTTAAATGGTTTTACCACAATAAAATAATTTTAAAAAGTAATGGAAAAAATTACCATCCACATGCAAAAGAATATGGACACTTACCTTACACCCTAGACAAAACCCAAAATGGACCATAGACCTAAATGTAAGAGCTAGAACTATAAAACAATTATTACTTTTTTTGTAGTTTCATAACAACAACAAAAAAGATTCCGTGAAAATTTTTTATCAAAATATATTTTACCCCTATGCAATCTTCTTCTACTTGGATATTTTATTCTATTTTTTAAAGGGAAGGCCCTTAAACTTTAGTATGTTTAGTGTAAGTCATTAAAATTCTCTAGGCTCTGTTGTATTCTTTTGAATAGCATGACTTTTATAATCTGCATTAAAGTTTGAATGCTATAATAAATTCTAAATTTTTTCTGGCATTTTTAAATTTTTAAATTACATTTTAAATTTTCTTAACATGTAATAATTGTATATATTAATGGATTACAATGTTATATTTCAGTACACATATACTGTGTACACTGATCCAATTGGGGTAATTAGCATTACTCTTCTTATCATACATTTGTTTGAAGGCTTTGAGCTTCTCTGTTCTATACCTTCATATAATATATATTGTTGTTTTGAAATGTAGTCACCCCACAGTGCTGTACAACAACAGAACTTACTCCTTCTAGGTGTGTTTTTGGTACTCATTATCTATTCAACCTCAGTACATCTCCTTCACCCTTCCCAACCTCTAGTAATCAATCAAGTTGATTACTACAGAGTGGAAAATAATTGCAAACTATACATCTGAAAAGGAGTAAAATCCAGAATAGAGAAAGAACTAAAAAACCTAATAAATTCCCAATATAATTTAAACAATTCAATGCAAAAAGAATAAATAACCCAACTACAAAATGAACAAATAACTCAATTAGACATTTCTTTAAAGAATAAACAGAAATGGCTAATAAGCACATGAGAAGATGCTCAACATATTCATCAGGAAAATACAAATTATAACCACAGAAAAATAGCACCACACACCTACAAGAATGGCAAAAATTGTTAAAATCTTATCACTCTAATTACTGGCAAGAATGTGGAGAAACTGTAAAACTCATAAACTGTTTATTGGAATGTTAAATGGTATGAAGATTGTGGTAATCATTATTATGTGTCAATATGGCAAGGTCATTCTTATGGTCTGGATATGACATACCACCCAAAGACTCGTGTATTGAAGGATTGGTCCCCAATGCAACAATATTCAGAGATGGGGTCTTTGGGAATTACTAGATAATGAAAAATCTGACTTCATCAGTGGATTAATATGAGGAGCTCATTCAAATATAATGAATAGTTCATTCCAATATAACTCTACTGAGGGAGTTATATTGGAATGAACTATTGGTTATAGAAAGTGTAGGAGGTGGGACCTAGTAGAAGGGAATGGGTCCTTGGATGCATGCCTCTTGTCCTCACCTCCTTCCCCATCCCAGCCCTGCTTTCTAGCTGCCATGAGATGAGCAGCTTTCTTCCACATACCTTTCCACTACGATATTCTCAGGCCTAGAGCAATGAAGCCAGCTGACCACAGACTGAATCCTCTGAAACCATGAGCTAAAACAAACCTTTCCCACTTGAGGTTGTTTTCTCATGTATTTGCCACAGCAATAAAATGCTAACCAATACAGTTATAATCTTCTTTTATTCAAACACTAATCTTGGTGTTACTATGAACATATTTTAAAAATTTATTTATTTAATCTAATATTGTCAGGAGCTGCTCTGGATAGGAGCTATGTGCACACCTTTAAACCCAAGTAAAGGGGTACAGAGCAGTTATTGTACCCTGCAATACATTGGACTTTACTTCCACTGGGATAATGAGATGTGCCTCCAGGAGTGGGCATCACCCAGTGGGTTGAGTTACACCCACCTGTTCCTTTGTAATCCTACCCCTTGCCTTTTTTCGGATAGAATGTTCCACGGAATAGTGCCCCCAATAAAAGGAGAACCTCAGAGTGTGCCTCCTCGCTCTTGTCAGCCTCTCATGACTTTCTCTTGCCCCTCTTTGGGGGAACCTGAGGCCGGGCACCAGGTAAGCCATCCTGAAGCTCAGAAAAAGGTATTCCATGTCTGCGTGGTCTTTTCATGTCACCCAAAATTCACTGGAATGACTTTGGTTCAGTAGCCTGCACTGGACGGGGGTGACATAATATGTTATACATGACAGCAGAATGCATTTCAATTCATAGTATACATACAGAGCACAATTTTTCATGTCTCTGGTTGTACACAAAGTGGAGTCACACCATTCATGTCTTCATACATGTACTTAGGGTAATGGTGTCCATCTCATTCCACCATCTTTCCTACCCTCATGCTCCCTCCCTCCCCTTTGTCCTATCTAAAGTTCCTCCATTCCGCCCATGCTTCCCCTCCCACACCCATTATTGATCAGCACTCACATATTAGAGAAAACAATTTGGCCTTTGGGTTTTTGAAATTGGCTTATTTTGCTTAGTATGTTATTCTCCAAATCCATCCATTTACCTGCAAATGCCATGATTTTATTCTCTTTTACTGCTGAGTAATATCCCATTGTGTATATATACCAAAGTTTCTCTATCCACTCATCTACTGAAGGGCATCTAGATTGGTTCCACAATTTAGCTATTGTGAATTGTGCTGCTAAAAACATTGATGTAGCTGCATTCATGTAGTATGCTGTTTTAAGTCCTTGGGTATAAACTGAGGAGTGGAATAGCTGAGTCAAATGGTGGTTCCATTCCAAGTTTTCCAAGGAAACTCCATACTGCTTTCCATATTGGCTGCACAAATTTTCAGTCCCACCAGCAATGTATGAGTGTGCCATTTTCCCCACATACTCACCAACGCTTATTGTTGTTTGTATTCCTTTTTATACTTAAATATTTATTTTTTAGTTTTAAGTGGACACAGTATCTTTATTTTATATTTATATGGTGCTGAGGATCAAACCCAGTGCCTCGTGCATGCTAGGCAAGCACTCTACCACTGAGGCACAACCCCAGCTCTGTTGTTTGTGTTCTTTTTTTTTAATTTTTATTGTTGGTTGTTCAAAACATTACATAGTTCTTGATATATCATATTTCACACTTTGATTCAAGTGGGTTATGAACTCCCATTTTTACCCCGTATACAGATTGCAGAATCACATCAGTTACACATCCATTGATTTACATATTCTTAATAGCTGCCATTCTGACTGGAGTGAGATGAAATCTTAGAGTAGTTTTGATTTGCATTTCTCTAATTGCTAGAGATATTGAACATTTTTGTCATGTGTTTGTTGATTAATTGTATGTCATTCTCAGAGAAGTGTCTGTTCATTTCCTTGGCCCATTTATTGTTTGAGTTATTTGGCTTATTTATTTATTGGTGTCAAGAATTTTTAGTTTTTTTCTATATCCTAGAGATTAGTGCTGTATCCTATGTGTGTGTGGTGAAAATTGTTTCCCATTTTCTAAGCTCTCTATTCACGTCACTGATTGTTTCTTTTGATGAGTAGAAGCTTTTTAGTTTGAATCCATCCCATTTATTGATTCTTGATTTTATTTCTTACATTATAGGAGTCTTATTAAGGAAGTTGGGGCCTAATCCAACATGATGAAGATTTGGGCCTACTTTTTCTTCTATTAGGCACAGGATCTCTGTTTTAATTCCTAGGTCCTTGATCCACTTTGAGTTGAGTTTTGTGCATGGTGAGAAATAAGGGCTTAATTTCATTTTGCTGCATATGGATTTCCAGTTTTCCCAGCACCATTTGTTGAAGTGGATACCTTTTATTCAATATATATTTGGGCATTTTTGTCTAATATAAAATAATTATAATTTTGTGGGTTTGTCTCTTTTGGTGCCAATACAATGCCATTTTTGTTACTATAGCTTTGTAGTATAGTTTAAGGTTTGGTATGGTGATGCCACCTACTTCACTCTCTTGCTAAGTATTGCTTTAGCTACTCTGGGTCTCTTATTTTTCCAGATCAATTTTATGACTGCTTTTTCTATTTCTATGAGGAATGTCATTGGGATATTGATTGGAATTGCATTAAATCTGTATAGTGCTTTTGGTAGTATGGTCATTTTGATAATATTAATTCTGCCTATTCAAGAACAAGGGAGATATTTCCATTTTTAAGGTCTTCTTTCTTTCTTTTGCATTCTGTAATTTTCGTTGTAGAGGTCTTTCACCTCTTTCATTAAGTTGATTCCCAAGTTTTTTTTTTTTTTAGGCTATTGTAAATGGGGTAGTTTTTCTAGTTTGTCTTTCAGAGGATTTGTTGCTGATGTACAGAAATACCTTTGATTTATGGGTGTTGATTTTATATCCTCCTACTTTGCTGAATTCATTTATTAGTTCTAGAAGTTTTCTGGTGGAATTTTTTTGGATCTTCTAGGTATAGAATCATATTGTTGGCAAATACTGATAGTTTGAGTTCTTCTTTTCCTATCTGTAACCCTTTAATTTCTTTCGTTTGTCTAATTGTTCTGGCTAGAGTTTCCAGGACTATGGTGAATAGAAGTGGTGAAAGAGGGCATCCCTATCTTGTTCCAGTTTTTAGGACAAATGTTTTCAATTGTTCTCCATTTAGAATGATGTTGGCCTGGGGCTTAGCATAGATAGCTTTTACATTGTTGAGATATGTTCCTGTTATCCCTAGTTTTTCTAGCGTTTTGAACATCAGGGGTGCTATATTTTTTCAAATGCTTTTTCTGCATCTATTGAGATGATTATATGATTCTTATTATTAAGTCTATGGATGTGATGAATAACAATTATTGATTTCCGTATGTTGAACCAACCTTACATTGAGATGAATCCCACTTAATAGTGGTTCACTACCTTTTTTATATGTTTTTGTATTCAGTTTGCCAGAATTTTATTGAGAATTTTTGCATCTATGTTCATTAGAAATATTGGTCTGAAGTTTTATTTTTTTATGTGTCTTTGGTTTTGGAATCAGGATGATATTAACCTCATAGAATGAGTTTGGAAGTGTTCTTTCTTTTTCTATTTCATGAAATAATTTGAGGAGTATTCGTATTAGTTCTTCTTTGAAGGTCTTGTAGAACTCAGCTGTGTATCCATCTGGTTCTGAGTTTTTCTTGGTTGGTAGGCTTCTGATGGTGTCTTCTATTTCATTGCTTGAAATTGATCTGTTTAAATTGTATATATCATCCTTATTCAGTTTGGGCAAATCATATGACTCTAGAAATTTGTTGATGCCTTTGATACTTTCTATTTTATTGGAGTATACATTTTCAAAATAATTTCTAATTATCTTCTGTATTTCTGTAGTGTCCATCATGATATTTCCTTTTTCATCACAAATGTTAGTAATTTGAGTTTTCTCTCTCCTCTTCATTAGCATGGCTAATCATTTATCAATTTTATTTATTTTTTTCAGAGAACCAACTTTTTGTTTTGTCAATTTTTTCAATTATTTCTTTTCTTTCAATTTCATTGATTTCAGCTCTGATTTTAATTATTTCTTGTCTTCTAATGCTTTTGGTGTTGATTTGTTCTTCTCTTTCAAGGGCTTTGAGATGTAATGTTAGGTCCCTTATTTGTTGACATTTTCTTCTTTTAAGAAATGAATTCCATGCAATGAACTTTCCTCTTAGTACTGCCTTCATAGTGTCCCGGAGATTTTCATATGTTGTATCTGTGTTCTCATTAAACTAAGAATTTTTTAATCTCCTCCTTGATGTCTTTTGCAACCCATTGTTCATTCAACAGCATATTATTTAGTCTCCAGGTGTTGGAATAGCTTCTATTTTTTTATTTTATCATTGATTTCTAATTTCATTCCATTATGATCTGACATAATGCAGAGTAGTATCTCTACTTTTTTGTATTTGCTAAGAGTTGCTTTGTGGCATAATATATGGTCTATTTTTAGAGAAGGATCCATGTGCTGTTGAGAAGAAAGTGTATTCATTCACTCCTTGATGTATGAAATATTCTATATATGTCTGTTAAGTCTAAATTATTGGTTGTATTATTGAGTTCTATAGTTCCTTTGTTTAGCGCCTTTTTTTTTTAAGATCTATCCAGTGGTGAAAGATTATTGTGTTGTGGTCTATTTCACTCTTGGACTGAGAAGAGTTTGTTTGATGACATTGATACTCCATTGTTTGGGGCATATATATTTATAATTGTTATGTCTTATTGATTATGGTTCCCTTAAGCAGTATGAACTGTCCTTCTTTTTTAATACTTATTTTTTAGTTGTAGCTGGACACAATATCTTTAATTAATTAATTTATTTTTATGTAGTGCCGAGGATCAAACCCAGGGCCTTATCTGTGCTAGGCAGGCGCTGTACTGCTGAGCCACAACCCCAGCCCTGAAATGTCCTTCTTTATCCCTTTTGATTAACTTTAGCTTGAAGTCTACTTTATTTGCTATGAGGATGGAAACCCCTGCTTATTTCTGCAGTCCATGTGAGTGTATGTTTTTGCCCAATCTTTCACCTTCAGCCTGTGGATGTCTTTTCCTACGAGATGAGTCTCTTGAAAGCAGCATATTGTTGGGTCTTTATTTTTTAATCCAACCTGCCAGTTTATGTCTTTTGATGGTGAGTTTAGGCCATTGACATTCAGGGTTATTAATGAGACATGATTTGTTTTCCCAGTCATTTTTGTTTGTTTTTTTGGTATTTAACTTGACTGGATTTCTCCTTTGATGGTTTTTCCTTTAGTGTAATACCTCCCTTTGCTTACTTTCATTGTTGTTTTTCATTTTCTCCTTATGGAATATTTTGCGGAGGATGTTCTGTAGTGCTGGCTTTCTAGTTGTAAATTCTTTAAACTTTTGTTTGTCATGGAAGGTTTTTATTTTGTCATCAAATCTAAACCTTAATTTAGCTGGATACAAGATTCTCAGTTGACATCCATTTTCTTTCAGAGCTTGATATATGTTGTTCCAGGATCTTCTAGCTTTCAGGGTCTGGGTTGAAAAATCTGCAGATATCCTAATTGGTTTCCCCCTATATGTAATCTGATTCCTTTCTCTTGTGGCTTTTAAAATTCTCTCCTTATTCTGTATGTTAGGTATTTTCATTATAATATGCCTTGGTGTGGATCTGTTGTGATTTTGTACATATGTTGTCCTGTAAGCTTCTTGTACTTCATTTTCCAATTCATTCTTCATGTTTGGAAATTTTTCTGATATTATTTCATTGAATAGATTGCTTATTCTTTTGGTTTGTATTTCTGTTCCTTCCTCTATCCCAATAATTTTTAGATTTGGTCTTTTTATGTTGTCCCATAATTCTTGAATGTTCTGCTCATGGTTTCTTACCATTTTCACTGTTTGGTCAATGTTCTTTTAAAGATTATATATTTATTCTTAATTGTCTGAGGTCCTATCTTCCAAGTGATCTAATCTGTTGGTTATGTTTTCTATCGAGTTTTTAATTTGGTTTATTGTTTCTTTCATTTCAAGGATTTCTGTTTTTTTTTTTCCTGAACCTCTTTCTCCTTACTGAAGTAACCTTTTGCTTCCTGTATTGCTTATGTAGTTCTTTATTGAAATGATCTTTTGCTCCTGTATTTGCTCTCTTATATCATCCTTTACTTCATAGAACATTTTAATTATGTACATCCTGAACTCTTTCTCTGTCATTTCTTCTAATAATGTAGTATTTTGATTTGTTTGGGGCACTTTCTTCGCTTGTTTTTTCATGTTGTTCACGTGTCTTCTCTTCTAGCACTGCAGATCTGAGGCATTACAGTTTTTACCCTATAGGCTTATAGTGTCCCTGCAGGATTCCAATACCTCTCCTTTAAGAGGGAGAACAATATTAACAGATCCCAATACAAACAATATACAGCATTAAACCAAATACCTGCTATTAAGACGTTGATGGTTTTGTCACAGTATACAGAAATGGAGAGTTCAATTATTATGTACAATATAAACAGTATGTTTGCAAAATGGTCTACAGTTTTTGATGGTGGACAAAGAACTGGGGGTGAGGTGTAGGATGACATTTTAAGGGAGTAGGAGGTGAGGATATAGTTATTAGATCTTAGAAAGTGTGAAAGAGGAATCTGAAGACATTGGTTAATAGCAGGAGAAGAGAGAGAAAGTGATTTGGGGAAGACAAGTGGGAAGACAATAGAGTACAAAAATCAAACATACATATTAAGAAAAATAAAAATGTAAAAATAGAAGATAAAAGAATATACAACACAATTGTAATGTACTATTTAGACATCCCAGTCCTCAGTAGCCTAATTCAGAAAAGTACTGAATTTCACAAATGTTGGGGATGTGAGGGTGGAAAAAGAGGGAGAGACAGGAAAAAAAAATCTTGACAGATATACAAGGATTGTTTTTGTTGGAGTCCAGTATCTTTCCCTTCTCATCCAATAGGTGGGGTTGTCTGTTTGCTGGTATCTCCACCCTCAGGATGGTGAAGGTAAGTAGGGTGGGAGGGTTGGTCTTGGGTGCAGAGCTCCTGGATGTGGGGTATAGCATTTGCCGGTCCCCAATGGGAGTCTGCACCCAAAGGATCTCCTTTGGGGCCTGCTCATGTGATGTGGGTGTCTGGTCTTATCTCCTTTTATTGACTGTTAGACCTCACAATTCCTGGTCTCTAATTTAGTCTCTAAACTGTGTCTCACTCGCCCCCTCCCTTTCTATTTCCCAATCATGAACCTTTCTCTCTGGAGGTCTTGTGGGCTACACTCTGGGGGCTGTGCACATGTGGTGGAGAGCTGTTTTGTACTGGGCAGTTCAGGACTAGGTTTTGCAAGCTATGGACCAGCTGTGTAGCCACAAGCACTGTGCCGGGTTAGTGGCTGCCAGGGAGAGGGGGCAGTTGGGGACTAAAGGTACTTTGATATTGCTTCTAAGCCCCAGTAGGTGTTCCAAGCTGGGGGTTGCCCAACTGAAGATGGCAACAAAGGTGTCCCAAGATGGAGGTGACTGCTTTCAGCAATGGGGTATGGGGTCAGGTGGGGCAGGGCAGTTGTGGGCAGTGTGTTCTGAGATGCAGCTTGGTGGCATACAGTGTTGTGGCTGTCAGCTATCTCCAGACCCTGTGTTGTGTCCCCAGGTGCAGGCTACTGTGTGTAGGGGAGTATGGCAGTGTTTGCAATGCCCCAAGATGGAGGCAACCAAGGGAGTCCCACGTTGGTAGATGGGGGTCAACATGGGAGTGGAGGCTGGAGTTCTTTGCATGGGCAGGTATCCTGCATGGGAGCAGCAGCCAGGATTCCTGTGCTGGTAGGGTGGGCAGGAGTTCTATGTGGGTGCTGATGCCTGTGGTCCTACTCAGGCATCCAGAGGTCCAGCGTGGGTGAGTGGCCAGGAGTCCTTCCCTGATGCTGAGGCCTGGAGACCATGTGGGCATGGCAGCCATAATTCCTGAACGGAAGCAGCTGTTGGGGGTCCTCTAATCACTCGCAGAGAAACATTATTCCCACTACTTGAATCCTAGGTCATGGAGCAACACAGAATGCAGCCTCCCTCTAGCCTGCCATATTGGGTCTCTTCCTATGAATGTAATTTATAGACAACAAAATATGCAATCAGTTTAAGTAAAGAAGACTATTCTAGATAATATGTATGAGTCTGATTCAATCCCTTAAAAGGTCTTAAGAACAGAACTAAGACTTCCCTGAAGAGGAAACTTTAACTTGTGCCTGAGTTCCAGCTTGCCTTTCCTGAGTGCCTGCCCTAAAGGTTTTGGATTTATCATGCCAATATTTGTGATAAATGTCTTAATATTCTTATGGTACCATCTCTGTATCTCTGTAGAAGCATGACTGACACAATAACTGAAAAACAGCTTTGCAGTTCATTTAAAAGGTAAATGTACATCTACCATAGGATAAAGCTATTACAATTCTAGGTGTATCCAAGATGGATGAAAACATGTGTTCGTACAAAGACTTATAAACAAAGGATAATGGCAGATTTGTTTGTAATAAATAAAACCTGAATATAACCCAACACATAAATGAATAAACAAATAAATAACCACAAAATGGAACACTACTTAGCAATATAAAGGAATGAGTTATTGGCACACACAAAAACATGAACTAGCCTCAAAATAATTTCACTAAATTTAAAAATCCAAACAACTCAAGACTACACACTGCACTGAAATAACATATTACATCTATATAAAGCTCTAGGAAATGAAATTTAAACTTATAGAAAACATACCAAAGGCTGCTTAGAAGAAGAAGGGAGTAGATATGGAAAAGGCTGAAAGGAAGGATTATAAGAAGGATAGGGGAAATTTCTAAACCTGATGGTTCATTATCTTGATAAGGAAGATAGTTTATTAGGAATGTACCACACCCTATTACATGCCCAATTGTACACTTTAAATATGCAAATTTTGTTATCTGTCAATTTTATTTCTTTAAATTTATTTAAAGTAAAGAATGTAGGCTACTTGGTTCAGAGCCTAGAAGAATCAGACCCCTGCAGCTGTGTGTGACTTTGAGAAAATTGTTTCCATTCTTTAAGTATCAGTCTCCTCATATGTAACATGGTAAAGGTAACAGCTGTTTTCTTTAAGATGGTGTTTGTAGGAAATTAAATGAGAACATCTGCATAAAGCATTTGCACAGTACCTAGTTCATTGGAAGTACTCAATAAACATCTGCTATTACAATAATTACTAATGCTCTATGTGTTATATACCCAAATGTTTTGGAGACATTATTGTTTATTTTTATTATGACCCTTGAGGAGCTTTCCTGCTTTGTAGAAAGAAAAATAATTTAAACTAATTCTTCAACTCTCAGAAAGTCAAACATGCATAAAAACCAAGGATTTCAACCAAATTCTGAATGGTCTCTTTCCAATATACCACGCTTTCTAAGGTCAACATAATAAATGGCCTTGAATCTCAAATAACTTTCTAATTGTGGCAGCATAACTTCTATGAATCACTCGTATTTTCTTTCAAAGTGATGGATAACTGTTCCATTATTAGACTGGCATACATTTTACTTGAGAACTTTAATAAAAATAAAGATTTATAAATTCAATAAACCAACATTACTTGCAGCAGTATAAATATTTTAATATCCCATTCACATGGTAAATTATGAATCCTGACTTCCCAAGGCAGAATTCAAAAATTCATTTTGGTTCAACCTATACAAGGAAAACTTTAAAACACTACTGCTATGGTGTGACTGTTATGTCCTCCAAAAAATTCTTATGTTAAAATCCCTACACTGAAGGTGATGTTCTTAGAATGTAGGGCCTTTGGTAAGGTGATTAGGTTATGAAAGGAGCCTTCATATATGGGATTTGCCCTTAGAAGACACCCCAGAGAGCTGCCTTTACTCTTTCATCATATGAAGACATAGTGAAAAGGCACTATCTGCGATCAGAAAGTGAGCCCCTCATCAGGTACCAAATATGCCAGGGCCTTGATCTTCGACCTCCCAGACTCCACAACTGTGAGAAATAAATTTATATTGTTTATAAACTTCTCAGTTTATGCTACAACAGTCTTAACAGACTAAGAAAACTCCTGAAAGACACAAAAGTCAAACTGAACTAGTCAACAACAACCTTTAATCTTGGATACAATGACTAAACACCATAAAAAATGCTAATCCACCCTCTTTCAAGTTAATATACAGATGGTTCCTGACTTAGGAAGGTTGGACTTTCAGATTTTTTGTTTTGTGATTAGTGTAAAAAAGATGTGCATTCAGTAAAAATATGTACTTTTGATTTTTATCTTTTCCAAGGCTAGAGGTACAGATTAAGATATATTCTCATGTTTTCTCTGATATGCAGATGCTAAATCACAATAAGAGGGAGGACTAGGAAAGAATAGAGGTACTTTGGATTATGCAGAGGGGAGTGAAGGGAGCTGAGGGGGTATGGGGATAGGAAGGATAGTAGAATGAATTGGGCATTAAAACCCTATGTACATATATGATTACATGATCCTACATCATGTACAACCAGAAGAATGAGAAGATATACTTCATTTATGTATGATGTGTCATAATGCATCCTACTGTCATGTATAACTAATTAGAACAAATTTTTTAAAAGGATACATTTTCATGATGTTGGGCAACAACATCAAGCCACAGTTCCTCATCAGCCATGTAATTATAAGGATAAACAGCTAATACTCTATAGTATGCTGTGTTGTTTGGGGTTAGACTGTAACCCCAATGTATGTTGAGGACCTTCTGTATATATTTTATGAAATTATAATAAAAATACCAAAAAGTTTTTATGAAGCTGGACAAATTGATAGAATATTCTGCAAAGAGAGCTAAATATAAAAAATAGCTAGGAAAATATTGATAAAGAAAAGGAGGAGTGGGGTTGTAGCTCAATATTAGATCACCTGCCTAGCACTTGTGAGGCACAGGGTTCAATCCTCAGCACCACATAAAACTAAATAAAACAAGGGTATTGTGTCCATCTACAACTAAAAATATTTTTTAAAAAAAAGAAAAGAAAAGGAGCTTGACATGGTGGAACACACATGCAATCCAAGTGGCTCAGAAGGCTGAAGCAGAAGGATCACAAGTTTAAGGCCAGCCCCAGCAATTTAATGCAGTTCTAAGCAATTTATCAAGACCCTGTCTCAAAATAAAAAAATAAAAAGGGCTGGGGATGTGGCTCAGTGGTCAAGTGGTACCTGGGTCCTTCCCTTGTACTGAAAAAAAAAAAGAAGAGGTACAAGGATGGGGTATAGTTCAGTGTTAGAGCACTTGCCAAGCATGCATGAGGCCCTGTGTTCAATCCCCAGCACCACACAAAAAATTTACACAATATAAACATATATTGAAACATCATATTACATTATGTACAATCTTGCCAGGCACAATGGTACATACCTCTAGTCATAGCTGCTCTGGTGGCTGAGTTGGGAGGACCACTGGAGGCCAGAAGTTCAAGACCAGCCTGGGCAACAAAGAAATAATGTATCTCAAAAGAAGAAGAAGAAAAGAAGATAAAGATGAAGACAAAGATGAAGAAGGAGAAGGAGGCAGATGAGGCAGAGGAAAAGAGAGGAAAGTGTGATAATCTACAAATCCTACAAGATATTTTAAAATACTATGAAGTCCTTAAAATCAAAATCATATGTTATAGGCACACAAGTAGAAAAAAAGACAAAACAAATAGAATAGCTCATCCAGAAGCAAACCTAAGTCATGCAGAAACAGTATAATACAAAGATAATATCTCAAATCAATGGTGCAAAAATAATATTTTTACGTAAATGATGCGCAAACTGAACATTTGGAAAAAAAAGATATAGAAGTAAATTAATTCCTCATGCCACACAGAATAAACTCCAAATGCACCAGGAATCTAAATGTAAAAACTGAAATAATATGTCTTAGTCTGATAGTGTTGCCACAACAAAATACCACAGATTAGGTGTCTTAAACAACAGAAATTTTATTTCTCAAAAGTTCTGTTAGGTTTCATTCTGAAGCCACTTATCTTGTTTTTTTTGAGACAGCTGTTATCTAACTTAGTGTTTATATGATCTCATCTCTATGCATGTGTTGTAGAAAGAGAGTTCTCTGGTATCTATTCTTGTAAGGACAATAATCCTATTGGACTGGGGCCCCTTATGAACTCATTTAACCTTAATTACTTCCTTAGAGGTTCTATCTCCAAATACAGCCACATTGGGGATTAGGGCCTCATTTGGGGGGGGGGGGTCGGGCGGGCACAAATAATTTTCATTCTATTGAAGTTTCCATGCAAATAGATGATTATAAATTTGGGGCAGGAATCAGTGTGTAATTTTAGTGGGCACATAGGATCTGTTTGCCCTATTGTTGATGGTATTAATTTTGATCACTTTGTTAAGTTTGTGTTTCCAAGATTTCTCCACTCTAAAATTTGAATTCTTACCTTTGTAGCTAACAAATTATCATGTGGAGTTATTTGATTTCATATCAATATTATCTTTCTCATCTAATTTTCACCTACTAATGCACCATTAATGATTTATAAATGATATGGTGATTCTCAAATGTTAATTTTTGAATTTTATCATTATTCTAATTTACTAGTTCTCATTTTACTATAAGGAAGAACTTTTCTTTTATTTATTTACTCATTTATTTTATTGGCATAGATCATGGATTTTTATTTTATTCAATGTGTTATAAATCATTATGATTATTATTTTAATGCTCAAACTACCACAGATATAGCCATTGGGAGATGCTTTCAGGCTGCCATTGGTGTCTTTTTGACATTCTCATCATCATTTGAGCATGTTCTTACTTTCTAGTACAGGAAAATATTCTATATTGATCTTATATTTCATAGTCTCAGCCAAGCCATTTCTTCAAGGAGTCATGATTCCTTTTAGAGAAGACTGGTACTTAGAAAATAATACCTGATCATTAGGTATGCTCATTGCCTTTGTAATGCAAATGATCGTAGGCTGTCTCAATATATAGCACACGGAAATACACGCCCTTCTATACCCATACACACCTCATCCCTGCTTGTATCCTGCCGCAGTCTGGCTGGGCACAATCAGGAGCCACTTGTCAAAAGAAACTAACTTTATTTTTAGAACCACACACGCCAAACAAAACAGCTCCTCAGGAAAAACCCTCAGAGCCCCAACTGCTACCACCGGCTTTCCACAAGCCTCTCTCTCAACCACAAGCCTCTCCACCTCCCACAATCCTCCTGCTCTTGAGGCCGATTGGCTGGGTTGTGTGGGCGGAGCCAAAAAAGTCCCCCAATGAGCAGCTCCATGGTCTGAAAGGGCAGGGAAACAGCCCAATGAGCATCACCGCAGAGGAGCCAATCAGCTAGATGTTGCTGGGGCCGCTGTGAGCCAATCATCAGCCGGCAGTCTGAAAGGGCGGGGAAACAGCTCAATGAGCATCTCCAATGAGCATCACCGCAGAGGAGCCAATCAGCTAGATGTTGCTGGGTCCGCTGTGAGCCAATCATCAGC
Organism: Marmota marmota marmota; assembly: GCF_001458135.2. NCBI lineage: Eukaryota > Metazoa > Chordata > Mammalia > Rodentia > Sciuridae > Marmota > Marmota marmota. Next base: position 1,709,425 of record NW_026000254.1, on the reverse strand, counting down.
TGGCAGTCTAAAAGTTTGCTGGGGCCCCTTTGGCTGTGGCTCTCAACAGTATCCTTTGTATGGTATGTATGTATGTATCTATATATATGTCTATATGGAAAACCATGAATTTATAATACATATCTGTTAATAACAGTCTGTTATGAATTGAATATTTATGTTCCCCTAGATTTTATATATTGAAATCCTAACCACAAATGTGATAGTATAGGGGTGGGACATTTGGAAAGTGATTAGGTCATAAGGGTGGGATCCTCATGAATGGAATTCACACCCTTATAAAAGAGACCCCAGGGGCTGGGGTTGTGGCTCAGTGGTAGAGTGCTTGCCTAGCATGTGTGAGGCACTGGGTTCGATTCTCAGCACCACATATAAATAAATGAATAAAATAAAGATCCATCAATATCTAAATTTTTTTTTAAAAAAGAGACCCCAGAGAACTCCCTCACCTTTTCATCTGTGTATAGCAAAAACAATGCTAAGCAGGAAGTGTGAATCAGGCGGTATAGCGATACCAGACTTCAAACTATACTACAGAGCAATAGTAACAAAAACAGCATGGTACTGGTACCAAAACAGGCGGGTGGACCAATGGTACAGAA
>NW_026000254.1:1690975-1706543 GCF_001458135.2 Marmota marmota marmota | reverse complement strand
ATAGTAGAGGATAGGAAAGGCAGCAGAATACAACAGACACTAGTATGGCAATATGTAAATCATTGGATGTGTAACTGATGTGATTCTGCAATCTGTATACGGGGTAAAAATGGGAGTTCATAACCCACTTGAATCAAAGTGTGAAATATGATATATCAAGAACTATGTAATGTTTTGAACAACCAACAATAAAAAAAATAAAATAAAAAAATAAAGGCAAAAAAAAATAAAAATAAATAAAGATACTACAAGAAGATAGCCATCTGCAAAATCAGAAGTAGTCCTTCACCAGACACCAAATCTGTCAGCACCTTGATCTTAAAATTCCCAGCCTCCAGAATTGTGAGAAATAAATTTCTGTTGTTACAAGTCTTGTTTCATTTTATCATGACCTCAGAGTAACTTTGGTATCATGTGAGATTATTTATTTCTAATAAGAGAATATCATGAAATAGCTTTTAGTGCCAGAACAGCTTCTGAATGTCAGGGTCCACTCTTTCTTTCTTTCTCAGTGCCACTTTTGGTGGACAGATGAAGTCAGGCCACAAGACAGTAATCCACAGTATCCAGATTTTTACATTGTCTGAATTTGTCTAGTTAAGATCAGAAGGGTACCCATTGAATATTATCTATAATTGGTCCAAGGTTAGTCGCACCTTCTCCTTCTGTTTTGGGAAGATTTGTTGGATTGTCTGACATGACAAAGGCTAGAAAGCAACATTTAAGACTTTTTTGTGAGGGGAATACTGGGGATTGAGGAGGCACTGGACCACTGAGCCACATCCCTAGCCCTATTTTGTATTTTATTTAGAGACAGAGTCTCACTGAGTTGTTTAGCGCCTCGCCATTGCTGAGCTGGCTTTGAATTCGTGATCCTCCTGCCTCAGCCTCCTAAGCAGCTGCGATTACAGGTGTGTGCCACTGTGTCGAGCTAAGACTTTTTAAATACCTTTAGTTTAGTTTATTTATTTATTTTTTAATGTGGTACTGAGGATCGAACCCAGTGCCTCAAACATGCTAGGCATGTGGTCTACCACTGCAGCCCAGCATTTAAGACTGAATAGGATTCATCACCCAATTGTAGCACAGGCAATTATCAGAAACAAAACTATCAGTCTTTGAAACAGGTCTCTAAATCTAGGACCTAAATTATAGAAGCTAGGTAATGAAAATGTCACAATATCTATCTTTGTCTATATATGTCTGTTGAGTCTAAATTAGTGATTGTATTATTGGGTTCTATAGTTTCTTTGTTTAGTTTTGTTTGGAAGATCTATCCAGTGGTGATAGAGGTATGTTAAAGTCACCCAGTATTATTGTGTTGTGGTCTATTTGCTTCTTGAAATTGAGAAGGGTTAGGTTTGTTATATGTAGATGCTCCATTGTTTGGGGCATAGATATTTATGATTGTTATGTCTTGTTGGTGTATGGTCTTCTTAAGCAGTATGAAATCTCCTTTTTTTTATCTCTTCTGATTAACTTTGGTTTGATAACTTATCTGATATTAGAATGGAACATACTGCTTGTTTACATGGCCCATGTGAATGATATGTTTTTTCAAATCTTTCACCTTCAGTCTGTTGATGTCTTTTCCTATGAGATGAGTCTCTTGAAGGCAGCATATTTTTGTATCTTTTTCTTAATCCAATCTGCCAGTTTATGTCTTTTAATTGATGAGTTTAGGCCATTAACATTCAGGGTTATTACTGAGACATGATTTGTATTCCTGGTCATTTTGGTTTGTTTTTGGTATTTAACTTGACTTGGTTTCTCCTTTGATTGGATTTTCCTTTAGTGTAGTTCCTCCTTTTGCTGATTTTCATTGTTGTTTTTAATTTCCTCCTCATGGAATATTTTGCCAAGAATATTCTCTAGTGCTGGCTGTCTAGTTGTAAATTCTTTTAACTTTGGTTTATCATGGAAGGATTTTATTTCATTATCAAACCTGAAACTTAATTTTACTGGATATAAGATTCTTGATTGGTGTCCATTTTTTTCAGAGCTTGGTATATGTTGTTCCAAGATCTCCTAGCTTTGATGGTCTGGGTTGAGAAATCTGCTGAGATACAAATTATTTTCCCCCTATATGTAATGTGAAACTTTTCTCTTGTGGCTTTCAAAATTCCACCCTTGGACTGCTGTTAAGGCTCAGAGGTAGAGAGCCTGCCTGGCATGTGTGAGGTACTGGGTTTGATCTTGAGCACCACAAAAGGAAGGAAGGAAGGAAGGAAGGAAGGAAGGAAGGAAGGAAGGAAGGAAGGAAAAGAAACAGAGAGATAGAGAGAAAGAAAGAAAGAACATCTACAACTACAACATTTAAAAAAAATCTATCCTTATTCTGTATGCTAGGCATTTTCATTATAATGTGACTTGATGTGGATCTGTTGTAATTTTGTACATTTACTGTCTGGTATGCCTCTTGTATTCGATTTTTCAATTAATTATTCATGTTTGAGAAATTTTCTGATATTATTTCATTGAAGAGATTGTTCATTCCTTTGGTTTGTACCTCTGTGCCTTCCTCTATCCCGATGATTCTTAGATTTGGTCTTTTCACGTTGTCCCATAGTTCTTGGAGGTTCTCTTCATGGTTTCTCACCATCTTCACTGTGTGGTCATCTGTATTATTAAAAGCAAACATTTTGTCTTCATTGCCTGAGGTTCTGTCTTCCAAGTGATCTGTTCTGTTGTTGATGCTTTCTCATGAATTTTTTATTTGATTTATTATGTCCTTCATTTCAAAGATCTCTGTTTGTTTTTCAAAGTCTCTATCTCTTTCTTGAAGTAATCTTTTGCTACCTGTATTTCCTCTCATCTCTTTGTTGGAGTGGTCAATTGTTGCCTGTATTTGCTCTCTTAATTCATTCTTTGCTTTGCAGATCATTTTAATTATGTACACTCTGAACTCCTTCTCTGACATTTCATCTACTATGCTGTCAATGGAATCTATTATTGTATCAGCTTGGTTTGTTTCAGGCACTTTCTTCCCTTGTTTTTTCATGTTGTCTGTGTGTCTTCCTCTCTAGCAGTGTGAATTTGAGGTATTACAGTTTCTACCTTATACTCTTGTAATGTCCCTGCAGGTTACCAATACCTTTCCTTCAGGAACCTGGATGATGGTCTTGTAGGTCCTGGCTGTTGTCACTAGATGGAAGCCAGTAGGGAAAGCCACCCCATGTGTAAGTAGATGGGGCCACAGCACTGTCTCTACTCCTCTTACCGTGCAAGTGTGGTCTGCTCCTCCCTATTTTGGAAAGGCCTTTGTATCTCATAATAAAGTTAGAGGTTTTATATAAATCCCTTGCAGTAACTGATTGTATCTGCTTTTAATAGGGTGGAATCTAACACTGGGTGGTAAAATTCCCAAATGCACATGGCTGAGTATACTAATTAATAAAAGATAATAAGCAAGTTCCAGAGATGATGAATCTAACAGAGATTAAAGATAACTGGTAATACACTTGACCATGGTTGTTAAAGGGTTTCTGAGAGCTTTATTGATTTCAATTTTAGAATTCCATTAATTGTTTTTACTTTTTCTAGGGACTGTGGATGGTAAGGATATTGAAATTTATGACTACAAGGTAAAATTTACAGTTACTTAATAACAATACCAATAAAATTGGAGAAATAATGGAGAATTCTCCAAGTTGAAAAACAGAAATAAGCAATGTTTTTGCCCATTTGGGCCAAAGAAAAGTTTCAGCCCACTCAGAGAATAACCAGAACACATTTACAACCACTGAAGAAAATATTTGTGTAAAGTTCATTCGGAGGTACTCAAAGAGCTTTGAGTATTTATTCATCTCTCATCTCTACAGCTTTACCAGATTTGTGTCATTGGTGGATATGATTTGTTTTGGAAACATTCTAAGCAATAACTCTAAAATTACTTCACCTATGTTGCTTTAATTTATCTGTACTATTATAGGTAGTATCATGAAGCATGCTAAACTCTGTTTAAATGAACATCCTAATTTTCCAAATTAGGAACTTACCTTTGCCTCTAATTCCTCTAAGATTTTTCTTCACTGTATAATTTCAGGGGCAAGTATTTTGGTTAATGTTGCCTTTTTCGTCATAGTGGTAGCTAAAGAAATGCCTTAAGATTCTGGATCTTTGTGCTTTGAATGACCTTCCACTTTTATTATATCTATTTTTATGGGTAACAGCAAAGTATCAAAAAGTTCTAAAGGTCATTCATTTTATAGGGTTACTGCTGAGGTAAGAAAACCTCTTTGTGAAGCATTCCAAAGTTGTGGGACTACCCCAAATACATATATACTATCTCTATAAATAGTTTCTCTTCCAGGTTTTGCCAGTTGGCAGGCTTTGTGAGTGCAGTTAATTTAAGCCATTGAGCTGATTTGATTTCTGGGAGTTACGTATATTTAAAAGACAAATTTAAGTGTATGATATAATAATCTGCTTGATAACTTCCAGTGTGATTTTAAATAGGAACCATTCATAAATAAAATTAGGTCAAGATTCACCAATGAAATCACTAACAAATCTTTACAGGGCACAGATAACTTTCTAACATGGCCTAAACATGCATGAGGTTCTCCTTCATATAAAAAGGTATAATTGAATTTTTTATGTTACACTAGTGATTAGTATTATTTTAAGGAAAAGCAGTAATATTTAATAGAATGTCAGGCAACTACATAAAAAAATCACATATTTTCCATCAGTAAAGAAGCCTGCACAGTTTAGGAAACCACTGTATTTATTGGACACCTTTAGCAGTAAGTCAGCTGAGGCTTCCACATATTTTGCTGCTGTTGCTACTGCTGCTATTGCTCTTAGATAAGAAGTCTCAGATGGGCACTCTGTTACTGAGTTGAGGGTCTTGTTGTATAACTTTAGCTATCAGATCTAATGAAAGACCAAAATCAGTAGACCACTAATGATTCCTGTGTAGCTGAGTCAGTACCTCTAGTGAACATTTTGTGAACAAGATGGGAAAAGAATATGTGAATTTATAATTATAAAATGTAGTCTTTTAGTAGATAATTTTATGCCAGTCTTTGCCCTTAAACTTGCACATGCTTCTTTTAACCTGAAAGTATACAATCATTGAAATATATTTCCACATATATTTCTATATAATTGAATCAATACACTTACTACTCATCCTGACACTTTGTAAATAAAAAGAAAATATAAAAGAAACAAGCAGAGTAGTGGGATTGAGGAATGGAGAAAAAGGGAGGTACAAGAAATGAAACAGACCAAATTATGCTGCATATGCATATATCATAATGAATCCCACTATTATGTGTAATTATTATATTCCAATAAAATTAATAAAAAAGAAAATGGTTTATCCTAGTGAAGCAATCTCAGCATTGTTAACTATTGTAGATATTTAATAAACATGAAGAATTAACCTTAGCTCTTTTTCCATTTTTTGAGCATACTAAAATGTCATTATTTGAACATAAAAAAGATCATTAGAAGAAAATCACAAGTAAATCTCAAATCCTTAAGTTCTCAATCAGGAATTTGAAAGAGATAAGAAATTATTTAGGTAAACCCCTGGAGAATAATAGTTCAGGTATATCATTGATTTTACATAAGAAAATAAATATGGACTATTTGGCATCTAATGAGATGTTAAAATGGCTGAACATAAATTAATCACAATGAAGTGAGTGGCTTCATGTGATATTGACAATAAAATAATATTTCAATGAGGGATTGACTCCTGAGAAACAAAGTGTTACAATCTTACTTTTGGACATAAGCTCTTACACAAATCAGTATCCATATCCATAAGTCTTTTAAATAGATAACATTGGAATATTACATAAAATAGTTCAAGAAAGAGTCACCACTTTATAAAATGTTCCACAATAGGTCTCAATCCTTCCTTAGTTTAAGCTTTAAAAGTAATTGAACAACTTTAGGTAAGAATTTAAAGAAGGCACTTTCTACTTTGAAATTGAATTCTTCCCACCTCAGTAGACCTGCTAGCCTGGACAGAATAGGGAAGCTCCTAAAAAAAATTCAAATCAGGATTGCATTATTAAAGGATCACACAAAGGAGAATGTTCAGATAATTTGAGGAACTGCTCACGTGGGGGACATTTCATTTGGCAACCATTCATATAAATGATCTCTTTCAATAAATTTATTGATGTGTATCACAGAAAAAGAAATCCATATTGACTAGTGATGGGTCAAAAGTTACAGTCACAGTTTGGAGCAACAGAAATAGTTGGAAGATCAAAATTCCTACCACTGAAGTTTTGTAAACAATCTAAGAGAAAAAATGGTTCCCATATCTATCAAAAAGTTTTTTTTTAATTTTTCTATTATAAAAGTTAGCTCTCTTTATTATTTAAGGGAATACCTATTCAGAAGCCTTCAAAATTCCTTAGGAAGGGGAAGAACATTAATTCAGTCTTCTTTTAGTTATGATAATATGGGCAGTGGTGCTCGCCAGTAATCTCAGCTACTCAGGAGGCTAAAATAGGAGGATTATGAGTTCAAATCCAGCCTCAGCAACTTAGTGAGGCCCCAAGCAACTCCGCAAGATCCTATCCATAAATGAAATATTTTTTAAAAAAGGGGCTAAGGATGTGGTTCAGTGGTTAAGCACTCCTGGATTCAATCCCCAGTACCCCCACCCCTTAAAATAAAGATGGTTATCTTTCCACTGTCCCTTTTGTTTATAGTATTGGCAAGTGTCTTTGTTAAGGGGAGTGTTTATTGAAGGAGAGAAAGATCTATTTAAATGCTTTATCTTGAGGTTTATTTTCCTTTTTGGTACCTAAAGTCACCGCAAAATATTCAGTCAAATGCTGAATTTCATACAGTGGCATAATCTGACAGCTGTTCTTTTGTCCACTTAACATATCTATAGTTTCTAGTTTTAATTCATCAACAAAAAAGTGGAAAGAGCATTAGAAGTGTCAGGATTGGGAGCTAACCCTGAATTGTCTAAAGGATTCTGATCAGTGTCCCCCCACCCTGATTCTCTCTCCCCTTTTACGGATTTATTCTTCTATTGTTTGCAAGATTGAATCCAGGTCTGTTTTTTGTTTTGTTTTGTTTTTTTTTTTAGTTATAGATGGACACAATATCTTTATTTTGTTTACTTTTATTTTTATGTGGTGCTGAGGATCGAACCCAGTGCCTCACATGGGCAAGCCCTCTGCCACTGAGCCACAACCTCAGCCCCTGGTGTTTTTTGTTTTGTTTTGTTTTGTTTTTAGCAGAGAAGACTTGTGGTATGGTTTCCAAAAGGTCCTGGCCTGTTTCTGGTGGTTTAAGTTATCATAATTAAGTAAAATTCTTTTCCCTATTTTTGAAGTCAATTTCTGCCTTTTTTTCAATTAACCTTTTCCAACCAAGTTTTCATATCTCCTGACTCCATCAAAAGGAGAATTTCTTGGTACAGGTGATGAAGGCCTTGATTCTATGTACCCAATATAAGTTTGAGTTCTTTACCAAATTTTCTCCTTCTATTGTAAAATTAAACAAGTATATAAAAATTGCATGAAGACCTTGAATATGGCCAATGCTTAAGATCTATATAGCAGTCACAGCCAGATTCTCTCTTCTGTGGGGGATTTACAACTTTAAGTAATATTGAAGAAAAGATAGTGCAACTTACTTAAAAGGAGTCTGAGTTGAGGGTTAGGATTCCATTAGAGTTGAACAAAATTCCAATGGTAAAGGCAAATCAATAGGATCATGATACACAAATGGAAAGAATTGGAATGGGTTTGTGGTGAATCCACAAGGAAAAAAGTCTTAAGTTGCTTATAGTTTGTATTAGCTTTAGCTAAATAATCTTTAAGGTAGCAGATTTTTAGTCCAAATTGTATTTAGATTCCTCCTCATTCCAACTAAAAAAAGGAGACCATCGAGTGAGACAATCATCATTTTGTTGTTGTCCATACCAAAATTTTTCCAAGTAGCCACTGTATTCCAAACTCATATTGTGCTAGTTACAAAGGTGTGCCCAAAATTCATGTTGTAGTGATAAAAGAATAAATAAATGTCAATCTAGAAGAGAAAACAGTTTTAGATAGAAAACACTCTATGAGAACTGCACCACATCTGAAAGAATGGTGCTCATGTAACCTTGTATCTCTGCATTTTGGCCAAAGACCAATTATTACTGATCATGGGCCAGACAAGCATCCTGATTCCAGGTAGATGAAACTAAAACAAAAGTGGATCACAAGGACACACACAAAAAAAGAATGAAGGAAAAGTCCTTATAAGGTTGAAATGTTAACTACAGTAAATTTTCTCAAAGAGAAACAAGAAATCTGAATTTCTTGGCCCCAAGGCTGGCTTTAAGATGAAATTATTAGGTCTCCATCCATCTCTTCCCCCTCAAAAGTATTTTTATTGGTTGTTCAAAACATTACTAAGCTCTTGACATATCATATTTCATACATTAGATTCAAGTGGGTTATGAACTCCCATTTTTACCCCAAATAAAGATTGCAGAATCACATCTGTTACACATCCACATTTTTATATGATGCCATATTAGTGACTCTTGTATTCTGCTACCTTTCCTATCCTCTATTATCCCCCTCCCCTCCCCTCCCATCTTCTCTCTCTACCCCATCTACTGTAATTCATTTCTCTCCTTGTTTTTTTTTTCCATTCCCCTCGCAACCTCTTATATGTAATTTTGTATAACAATGAGGGTCTCCTTCCATTTCCATGCAATTTCCCTTCTCTCTTCCTTTCCCTGCCACCTCTCGTCTCTGTTTAATGTTAATCTTTTCCTCATGCTCTTCCTCCCTGCTCTGTTCTTAGTTGCTCTCCTTATATCAAAGAAGACATTTGGCATTTGTTTTTTAAGGATTGGATAGCTTCACTTAGCATAATCTGCTCTAATGCCATCCATTTCCCTGNTTGGGATTTTGATTGGCATTGCATTAAACCTATAGAGAACTTTGGGTAATATCGCCATTTTGATGATGTTAGTTCTTCCTATCCATGAACAGGGTATATTTTTCCATCTTCTAAGGTCTTCTTCTATTTCTCTCTTTAGGGTTCTGTAGTTTTCATTGTATACATCTTTCACCTCTTTTGTTAGGTTGATTCCCAAGTATTTTATTTTATTTTATTTTTTTTTGAGGAGGTATCACACTGGGAAAGGCCTGGCTGACAGGAGAAGCCAGGGGACTAGAAACCAGGAATAAACCTCAAAAGTATTTTTATTCTTGTATAAAAACAGCATTCTAGACATCAGTCAAGCAATTAGAGAATAAATTAAAGAAGCAAGTGATGGATGCTAGAATACAATTTCATCAAACAACACCACAAATCAATTCAGAAAACCAAAATCCCAAAGAAGGACTTATTTTAAGAAAAACAAAATAAATATAACATTGACTATCTTCAATAAATTACCAGAGCTCAACCAACCTCCAGCCAAGGGTAGGTGTCATATTGGGCACCAAGAGAAACAAGAGGTCTAGATGTGTACAACTGTTATTGAGTTGAAGGTTGTAGTCCAAGGAAGTAAGAGTCTCAGCTGAATCTTAGTAAATTTCCAATTCTTTCAATGCTCTCCAGCCAGTTACACATTTATATTAGAATAAGTTGGCTATATTACTTATTGCAGGGAGGGAGAGCAAACACCATGGGGACACAGCAGTTGTCTCAATAACAGTGTTATAAAGGTCCTATTATAAGATTGGGTTTTGGTTGATGGATTTTGAGAAGACTATAAGGAAAGGATTGTTCATTTTAGATTGAACACTGTCAAAAAGTTGGGATAGTTCCATTGTTGGATATACCAATAAATCTTGAGACTAGGGATAAAGTTGTAATCAGTAAAGAAGTAGCAGCCACTCATTTTGTCTAAGAGAGGCAAGTGTTTGGCAATTTGTTAGTGGCATAGAAACCTTGCTTTTTTCTAGGCTTGGATAAAATTATCAAGTGACTTTTCTTTGTCTCATTTTTTCAGGGTTTCAGAATAAAATTATCTGAAGTTGGTATTCTGTGAGTAGCAGGCAAGCTTCTAAATGTCAGGGCCTGTTCTTTTCTTTCTCAAAACTAAATATGAAAATGGAGCAGACATTGAAATAATCCCTCTACCAAACCATCCCTATATGTGAAGCTAGAGGAAATAGCTATGCTGGCTCATACATCTGCAAATGTGTGGTTATCAATGACAATGACCTGGCCTATCTGGAAGCCATTCACAACCTCATGGGGGTCTTAAATGAGTGTTTCCTCAATGTCTGTGAACTGGACCTGGTGTTCAACTTCTACAAGATTTACACGTCATAGACAAGATGTTCTTGGCTGGTGAAATCTGGGAAACCAGCCACAAGAAGGTGCTGAACAGCTACTGATGCTATAGTCTCTCGAGTGAGGATCAGCCCCAGCCACTCTCTCTGAACTTGGCCTGCTAGCTCCCTGCCAGGTTATGGCCCACCTTAGTAGACCCCTCCATCAACTGCCATGGAGGAAGTGACCCAGCTGTGTCTAGGCCACAAGGGAGGAGACTGCACCCCATTGCCTGGGCCCAGCTGTGGGCAGAGGGCACCTTCCTTTTCCCAAGTAACCATACTCTTGTCATGTAATGACCTGAGTGTGTGTGCCTGGACTCCCCAGTAAACCTGTGGTCCTGCCTGGCCAAAATAAAAAACAAAACAAAAAAAAAAATTCTAGAATACCATGAATGAAATGAAAACTGAAAGAGAAACCACCATCAGCAGAATTGATCAAGTGGTAGAATTTGAGAACTCAAAGATAAATTATTTAAAATTACTCAGTCATAGAGAAAAAATAACCACAAATGAATAAAGATTGCCTACAGGATTTATGGAATAGCATGATTAATGTTTGCAATATGGAAGGTAAAGAAAGAAATGAGTAAGAGAACGTAATAGAAAATGTATTTAAAAAAATAATAGCTGGAGGCTATAATGCTAAGTGAAATAAGCAGGACTCAGAAAAAAGGTCAAATATTTTCTCTGATATGCAGAAGTTAGTCTAAAATTATGGGGAAAGAAAGCAGAAAGTAGAGAGAGAAAAAAGAATTAGGGGGGCAGGAATTCCCTCAAAATAAAAGAAAGATAGGGGAGTAGAAGAAGTGGATTGAGAGGGAGGGAGGAGGGACAGGTTAAGTGAAAAGCAGTGGAATGAATCTGACCTAACTTTCCAGTGTACACATATGAATATACTGCAGTGAATCTCTCCATTATGTATAGCCACAGACCAATTTTAAATATATATATATATATATATATATATATATATATACACATATATAGATAGATAGATAGATAGATCAGTAGAGTAGAGGAAAAGGAACAGGGGGAGGAGAGGATAAGGGTAAGCACTGGGGACTCAATTAGAGCAAATTATACTTTAGGCATTTATAGTATGTCAAAATAAATCCTAATGTTTAACTATTATGAACCAATAAAAATTTTAAAATAATTTTAAAAATATAACTATACATAGATATAACCATTGTTCTAATTTCCACTTATGATAATATATTTTTATTTGGGGTAATTGTTTAGTTTTCTAGTTTTTGGATTTTTTAGAAAAAGAAGAAATAATAGCTAAACAATCCCAAATCTAGGGATATATTTCCAAATTCAGTCCAAACAAGACTATACTATATACTCATAGACTCAAACTTTCCAAAATCAAATGTGTAGACAGGATTAAAAAATCAACACTAGAAGAAAATAGGGTATCATGTATAAGTGAATTAAAGTTAGACTCTCAGCAGATATCCCTTCATAAACCTTATAAGCCAGGAGGAGTGGGATTATATATTCAAATTTTTTAAACTAAAAAACTAACAATTAATAATAGTGTACCTGGCAAATGTTTCCTTCAGACATGAAGAAAAGATAAATACTTTCCCAGACAAATAGATGGGAATGTGTTCATTACAATTTGACCTGTCTTAAAAGAAATTTTAATGGGAATTCTTCAAGCTAAAAGAAAATAAGTTAGCAACAAAAAAATAAAATGCACTGGTTAAGGTAAGTACACAATTTAATTCAGAACATTCTAATGTTATAATGATGGTGCATAAATCATTCAAATGGTATTTATTTAGGTATATAATAAAGTACCTCAACACAATAAAAAACATATTTGACAAGACCACAGATAACATCATACTCAATGGTGAAAAGTGGAAAGCTTTTCCTCTAAGAAAAAAAGACAAAGATGCTCACTATCGCCACTCTTATTCAAGGTAGTACTAGACTTTCTGTCTAGGGCAATTAGTCAAGAAGAAGAAATAAAAAGACATCCATATTGGACTGGAAGAAGTTAAATTAACTCTGTTTGCAGACAACATGATCTTATATTGAGAACACCCTAACACACACACACACACACACACACACACACAAACACAAAATTGGAATGACTAAAGAAATTCAATAAAGTTGCAGGATATAAAATCCATATAGGGCAGCAGAATAGAATAGACAATATGATTGATGTATGTACATTCCCTGTATGTATTATATGTCAAAATACATTCTGCTGTCATGTATGACTAAAAAAAATAAAAATAAAAAATCCAAAAAAATAAAAATAAAATCCATATAAAAATAAGTGATGTTTTAATATACTAAAAACAAACTCTCCAAAAAAATCAAGTAAACAATCTCATTTGTGATAGCATTTAAAAAATAAAATATTTTAAATGAATGTAATTAAGCAGGTAAAAGATCTATACACTCAAAACTATTAAACATTGATTAAAAATTTTGAAAGTCACAAATAAGTAGAAATAATGTTCCATGCTCATGGATTGGAAGAATTAATATTGTTTAAATGTCCATACCACCCAAATGGATCTGGAGATCCAAAGCAATCCCCACTGTGTTAGTCAACTTTTCATCACTGAAACAGAACACCTGAGGATAACAATTTAGAGGAGAAAAGATTCATTTTGGCTTATGGTTTCAGAAGTTTCCATCTATGGTCCACTGGCTCCATTATTATGGGCTGTGTAAGGCAGAGCAAATTGGCAGAGAGGGCATGGTGGATCAGAACTTGTCACCTCATAGGAGCCAGGAGCAGAGAGTGAGAGCAAAAGGGGCCATGGACAAGATAAACTCCCCAGCATCATGCTTATTCCCACCTTCTACAGATAGAACCACCTCCAAATAGTCCATTCAACTATGAATCCATCAATGGATTAACCCATTAATAAGATTAGGACTCTTATAATCCAGTCACTTCCCAAAAGCCTTACTTCTGAACTACTTTGTTTGTGATAAACCTTTCAAAAGGAGGCATTCCAGAACCAAAACAAAACACCTAACAAAATTTCAATGACAGTTTTCCTAGAAATAGAAAAGACAATCATAAAATTCATATGGAACTACAAAAGATCGTGAATAGCCAAAGCAGCCATGAGCAAAAAATCAGCAAAGCTAAAAGCATCATAATGCCTGATTTTAAATATATTACAAAGCTATAGTAATCAAAACAGCCTGATACTGGAATAAACACAGATGCATAGACCAATGGAATAGAATAGAGAAGCCAGAAACAAATCCATACACCTCTGGTCAATTGATTTTTGACAAAGATGCCAAGAACATACAATGTGAAAAGAACAGTCCCTTCAGTAACTCTATACCTCCACATTCACAAGAATGACTTTAAACTCTCATCTCACAAAATATAAAATTTAACTCAAAATGGATTAAAAACGTAATTGTAAGGCCTGAAACTATAAACCTCCTACAAAAAACATGGAGAAAAATCTCTATGACATTGGTCTGGGTAATGTGTTTTTTAATATTTCCTGTCCCAGAAGGACAGGAAACAAAACCACAATAGACAAATAGGATTACATCAAACAACAAATCTTCTGTACAGTCATGGAAATAATCAAGAGTGAAAAGACAATCTGTGGAGTGTGTATAAACTAAACATCTGATAAGGAGTTAATATTTAAAATATATAATGCACTCAAACACTTCAATAGCGACCAGAGAGATAACTCAAATTGTCAAAAGACATGTAATAACCAATAGACTTGAACACACATTTCTCAAAAGAATGCATATAAATGGCCAATGGATATATGACAAAATTCTCAACATTACCAGTAATTAGGTAAATTCAAGTTAAAACTGTAAGGAGATATTACCTCACACTTGTTAGAATGACTTTTTTCAAAAAGACAAAGGTAACAAATATTCTTTAGGATATGGAGAAAATGGAACACTTATTATGTAAAACAGTATGTAGTTCACACAAAAAAATAAATAAAAATGGAACTACCATGTAGTTCAACAATTCCACTACCAGTTACATATCCAAAGGAAAGGAAACCAGTATGTCAAAGATCTCTACTTCCATGGTCATTGTAACACTGTCTACAATAGCCAAGATGTGAACTTAACCTAAGTGTCTACCAAAAAATGAATGGATTTTAAAAAGTAGTACACAGTGGAGTACTATTTGGCCATGAAATTCCTTCACTTGTGACAACATGTATAAACCCAGAGAACATTATGTTAAGTGAATAAAGTCTTGCACAGAAAGACAAATACTGCATGATTTCACTCCTGTGTGGAATTGAAAAAGAGTTGATCTCATAAAAGTACAGAGTATAATAGTGATTACCAAAGGCTAGGGATGGGGAGAGGTTGATCAGTAGGTACAAAGTTATACTCAATAGGAGTAAGAATATTGTGCAGAAAGTCAAATAGTTAGCAATAATGTATTCTATATTTTCAAATGGCTAGAAGAGAAATAATAATGTATTGTATATTTCCAACTAGGTAGAAGAGAATTTGGTTTGTACCACAAAGATACAATAAATGTTGGAAGCAATGGGTATACAAATTGCCCTGATTTGATCATTACTCAATGCATATATGTATTGAAACATCATATTATAACCATAAAACATGTATAAATATGTACAATAAAAAATAAAACAAAACTTTTAAAAAGAATTCCGTTCTGCTATAATTGGTGTGTTGTTATGGTTGAGATGTGCAGTGTCCTCCACAAGCTCACATGTGAGACAATGCAAGAAGGTTCAAAGGAGAAATGATTGGGTTGTAAGAGTCTTAACCCAATTGGTGACTTAATCCCCTGATAGGGATTCACTGAGTGGTAACTGAAGTGGTGGCCTGTGGATAGAGGAGGTGGGAATTGGGGGCGTGGCCTTGGGGCATGTATTTGTATCTAACAAGTAGAACTCTCTCTCTCTCTCTCTCTCTCTCTCTCTCTCTGCTTCCTGATCACCATGAAGTGAACTGCTTCCCTCCACCATGCTCTTCTGCCATGGTATCCTGCCTCATCTGGATCCCTGAGGAATGGAGCTGGCCTTCTCCAGACTAAGACCTCTGGAACTGTGAGCCTTCAAATAAACTTTTCCTCCTCTAAATTTGTTCTGGTGGGCTCTTTAAGTCATAGCAGTGAAAACGCTGATTACAACATGTGGTATTCCCTTAATGTCATTTACATTGAAGTGTTAAATATGCTTTTGGGGGGCTGGAATTATGGCTCAGTGGTAGAGCACTTGCCTAAGCATGTGTGAGGCAATGGGTTTGATTCTCAGCACCACATATAG
>NW_026000254.1:1666225-1690910 GCF_001458135.2 Marmota marmota marmota | reverse complement strand
TATATATATATTTCAAATCAACTTACATATTTGCTAATAAGTGGTTTCACCAGTTACTGAGAAAATTGTTAAAATATCTACTTATGATTGTTCAGGTCTCCTCTTATTTCTATCAATATCTTAATATTTAATACCTATAATAATGGGTGCATACAAATTAATTTATTTTTTTAGTACCAGGGATTGAATCCAGAGGTACTCAACCAGTAAGCCACATTTCCCAGCCCTTTTTTATAATTTATTTAGAGACAGGGTCTCAATGAGCTACTTAGGACCTTGCTAAGTTGCTGGGGCTAGCTTTGAACTCATGTTCCTCCTGAAGCCTTCTGAACTGCTGGGATTACAAGCATGTGCCACCATGCCTGACTACATACAAATTTATAAATGTTATGTCTTACAACTGAATTGACCCCTATGTCATTTCAAAGACATGTCTTTGTCTTTGGTAATACTTCTTGATCCAAAGTCTATTTGGGCTGGCAATAATACAGGCACACAAAGTAGACTTTTACTTTTAGCCTTTTTTTGTTCTTAAATTTAAGGTTATCAATTGTTTTGATGTGTGAGCCCTACCTATGTTTAGTGTTTAACACATGCATGGTTTATTTAATATATATTACTATATCTGTCCCACATAACTTTGTATCTTTATTCCTCTTCAGATTAATTAGTATTCTACTCTTCAATTTTATCTCATGTATTAGATTTTATATTGTGTATTACTGTACTACTGATATAATGTTTGCCCTAAAAATTGCATTATGCATGCTTGATGTGTTATCTTTTTATCATTTTGACCAAAGTTACTGACATAAACAACTTAGAGGAGGAAAGGTTTATTTTGTCTCATGGTTTCAGAGGTCACAGTCCATGGTTGGCTTATTTCATTGCTTTGGGCCATAGGTGAAGATGAACATCATGACAGAAGGACATGACAGAGGAAAACTGCTCAACTTATGTCAGCCAGAAAGCAGAGAGGTAGTAAAAAGGAGGCCAGGTTCAAGTTAGACCCTCCCAGGGTACAACATAATGTGCTTCAACAAGGCCCCACCACCTCCTACAGTTTCCAACACCTTCCAATAAAGCCACCAAATTATCTTTTCCATATTTTTATTGGTGCATTATAGTTGTATATCATGGTGAGATTTGTTATTACATATTCATATATACACAATATGACAATAAAATTTGGCCGATATCACTCCCCACTATTTTCCCTTTCCTTTCCTTCCTCCCTCTCCTTGTCTTTTCTTCTACTGGTTTTCATGAGATCCCTCCAACTTTCTTTCCTTTTTCCTCTCTACCTTCCACATATGAGAAAACTTACAACCCTTAACTTTCTAAGTTTGGTTTATGTCACTTAACATAATATTCTCAAGTTCCATCCATTTTCCTGCAAATGACATAATTTCATTCTTCTTTATGGCTGAAATCTCTATAGCTCCATTGTGCATGCATACATGCTTCACTTTCTTTATCCATATTGCCATTAAATTATTAATCCATCAATGAATTATTCCACTGATGAGGTCAGAGTCTTCATGATGTAATCACTTCCCCAAGCCCCTACCTCTGAACATTGCTGCATAGGGGATAAAGCTTTCAATACATGAGCCTTTAAGAAAAATTCCAGATCCAAACTGTAACACTTGATTTAGGAACTACCATAGCCGTTTTACCACTTCCCAAACAATTAAAAAATATATAAATTATTTTAAGTACATTTATTTATTTTATGCCATCAACACTAATACTTTGATATCTTTTGCTTCTGCAGTCTATAACTTCCATAGCAAATAATATTGTTGCATCAAAGAGTCAGTATTCCTTCATGTTTATTCACATAGATATTTTCCAAGAAACTTACATTCTTCCCACATTCCACTTCGTCCATCTGGATTCATTTTGCTACAGCCTAAACAACATCCTTTCATATTTCTTGTAGTTTGAGTTTGCTGGCAACAAACTGTCTCGGTAATTGTTTACCAAACATGTCATTATTTTACCTTCATTTTGAAAGAACATTTTTGCTGAATATTAACTTGAGTAATTTTTTTTCTAATTCCTTTAACGTACATTCCATTGCCTTCCATTTTCCATAGTTAATTTTCAAAGTTTAGATATAAGACTTATTATTGTTGCTTAAAGATAA
This sequence comes from Marmota marmota marmota, assembly GCF_001458135.2. Lineage (NCBI taxonomy): Eukaryota > Metazoa > Chordata > Mammalia > Rodentia > Sciuridae > Marmota > Marmota marmota. The sequence goes on along the minus strand of NW_026000254.1, from coordinate 1,688,758 downwards.
TATTTCTCTTTCATTGGGTGCTCTTGAGATTTTTCTTTCTCTTAATAATAATTCATAAATACTTTCCCGGATCTGAAGTCTATTTTATCTGTAATTAATACAATTATTTCAACTTTATTTGCATTTGTATTAGCATGGTAATCTTTATCTCTTTACTTTTAATATCTATTTGCCTTTATAATTAAATTGGGATCATTGCAGACAACATAAAGTTGTTGTCTAATTATCCACCCTGCTGAGAGTTTCTATTGTATTGGTATATTGAAACCACCAATATTTAAAGTTATTATTGATATATGGTTGTATTAATATTTGGTATATTTGAAACTTTTCTATTTGTTGCCCTTATTCTTTATTCTTATTTTATTCCACAGTTTTCCATTCTTGTTTCGTTTCTTTTCTTTTTTTTTCGGGGAGGGGGTGATACCAAGAATTGAATCAGGGACACTCAACCACTGAGCCACATCCCCAGCCCTATTTTGTATTTTATTTAGAGATAGGGACTCACTGAGTTGCTTAGTGCCTCACTGTTGCTGAGGTTGGCTCTGAACTCACTGTCTTCCTGCCTTAGCCTCCTGAGCCACTGGGATTACAGGCATGCACCACCGTGCCTGGCTTCCATTCTTTTTTCTTTTTTTCTCTTTTTACTTTTCAGTTTGGGAAACTTCCATTGATATATCATAAAGCTCACTGATACTTTTTCCCATAGTTTTTACTGATGTATTATAATTGTACTTTATGGTGGGATTTGTTGTTACCTATTCACATACACATGCAATATTCATACAATATAACAATATAACTTGGACAATATCATTCCTCAATATTTTCCCTTTTCCTTTTTTCCTGCCTCCCCATGGTCACTTTCCTCTACTCTACTGATCTCCCTTTTATTTTCATGAGATTTGCCCACCCCAACATTCTTTTCCTTTTTCTGCTCTAGCTTTCACATGAGAGAAAACATAAGACCTTTGACCTTATGAGTTGGGCTTATTTGGTTTAACATAATGGTCTCTAGTTCCATCTATTTTCCTGCAAATGACATAATTTCATTTTTCTTTTTTGACTGAATAAAAATTTGATTGTGTATATACTCATAATTTCTTTTTTATTTCTTTTTTATTTATTTTTCAGTTGTAGTTGAACACAATATCTTTATTTTTTATTTATTTATATTTATGTGGTGCTAAGGATCAAACCCAGGGCCTCTCACATGTGAAGCGAGCGCTATTGCTGAGCCACAACCCCAGCCCCTACACTTAATTTCTTTACCTATTCATCTATTCATGGACACCTAGACTGATCCCATAGTTTAGCTATTATAAAGTGTGTGTCACTATAGTATGATGACTTTAATTCTTCAGAATAAATATCAAAGAGTGGTACAGCTGGGTTATGTGGCAGTTCCATGCCTAGTCTTTTGAGGCACCTCCATACTGATTTACACAGTGGTTGTGCTAGTTTACAATCCCACCAACAGCGTAAAAGTGTTCCTTTTTCTCCACATCCCTTCCAGCATTTATTATTATTTCTATTCTTAGTGACTGCCATTCTGACTGGTGTGAGATGAAATCTCAGTATAGTTTTGATTTGCATTTTCCTAATTTCAGTTGATGTTAAACATTTCTTCATATATTTATTGACCATTGATATATCTTATTTTGAAGTTTACTGCTTCTTTCTTCTACTATGTCCAATCTCTTGATTAGTCCATCAAAGGCATTAATCATTCCTATTACATTGGATTTTATTTCTACAATTTTCTTTTATTTTAAGGGTTCCCATATTTATGCTTTTTACATTAACCATCAGTTCTTCCACGTTGTCCAATCTTTTCATTAGAGCCTTTGGCATATTATTCATACTTATTTTAAATTCCTGCTCTTCCACACATCTGTAACAAATTTAAATGCTATACTTATCTCTTCATATTGTTGAAAGGTTTTCCTTTTAACATGCTTTATTATTTTATGTTGAGAGTAGACATGATGAATCGGGTAAAAAGAAATGAAGCAAATAGACTTTAATGTAAGGAAGTGAAGCAAATAGACTTTAATGTGAGGTGTTATGTTATTCAACTGTGAGTTAAGATACACTTGTTTTTCACAGTAGTTGTAAGGGTCAGAATCTAAAATGTACTCCATTGTCTATGCTTTGGCTCCTCTTTTCTCCTTAGCTTTCCTAAGAACTTCTTTCTTATATAAGGTCTAAGGTTTGCAGTGCTTTCACTTGTACCCTCCAAATATTATGCAATGCTTGAGTTGATGGGTTCAAGTGCAGAATGAGAGGAAGCATTCTATAATCCTTTTGGTTAGGTCTCAGTCTTTTGGTGAGCTAATGGCCCTGGTTATGAACTTCACAAGTGATTTTGAGACCCTACCCAATGCACTGTAAGTGACACAAGAAGGCTGAAAAGTTCTGAAGTTGGGTATATTACTTCTATACACCGAAGGTGAGAGCTCTAGGTTGGGATGTTTCCCCTCCCACAGGATAATGCGTACTAAAACACAACTTTGTAAGTCTTAGGTCTCAAGGGCTCTGTGGTTGAAAGCTTTTAGGCACAAACTTACCACTGTCCAAGGAAACTTGAACATTATTATTCTGGAGCCTCAGATTGGTACAGTTTGAAATGCTGCTTCCAGAAGTTAATGGATCAAGGCACTAAATCAAAGACTCTGTGATATATGTTCCCACAATCCTGATTCAAGGATGAATGATAGAAGGAATAACATACTAAAATTTATGGCCTCGGAAGTATATGGTTTCACATTTATAATGACACTACTGTATAATACCAGGCTATGGCATTATAAAACCTTAATTTTAAAAAAGTGGCTTCTAGAAGAATAAGAATCTTTATTACCTAAGGTTTTATTAATTCACAAATCTAGGAACACAGGATACTCTACCTGGCAGGATTTACAGGCTATGAACAAATTGAAAACTGGAAATGGGTAGCAAAGGGTATCATGGTTTCATGCTGCATAGACAAAAGTTAAAATGTTCCTACAAAACTGTGAGATGTTTACATCTTTCCTGTTATGTAAGGTATAAGGGGCCTAGAAAAGACATGGATATAGGAGAACAAGATTCATGGAAATGTAACAATAGGCATGAGGTACTATTGTTACAAAATTCTCAGTTTACTGGGCCTCCTATAGCCAAGACCAGGTATAAAACATAGGTGCGTATACCTGCTTCATCTTGGTACCAAACATGGAGCCACTCACATCAATAACAAACACCACATTCTTTTCCACAGGCTGGAGGCCTCGGGGGGGGGCAAAGTAATGAATAAAATAGCCACCATAAATCTGAACAAAAAGAAGGGAAACCAAAAAGGACTGTGAGAGCAGATTTAATCAGGCCCATCTTATCCTCCTGCACAACAGCCCGCTAGGACTGCCAGGATCCTAGGACTTCTTTCTCACTGTTTCTAGTTACAGAGGCATGTGTGCAATTGTTTGCTCAATGTCATTCTCCCCCCACCAGAACTCTTCTGTTCAGACCTTCATCCCAGGCCTTGCCCAGAGCTGTGGAGTGAAGGAGACTGGCTTGTGGCCCAGGGCTCCAAGGATCAGGATTTCTGTAATATGTGAGTTCCTGTCCGTGAGAGAGCTGGGCTTGCACAGTCTTCAGGGTCCCCAGGGACACTTTGCCTGGGCTCCAGGAACTGTAAGTATTGTTTTAACCTCCCTCAATAGAGTCAGCCTGGGGCCCAGCTCATTGCTGCCAAGGGCTGGGAATTTGCAGGGCCTCCCTCTCCTCCTAAAACCTCCTTTCTGCTGTTGCTGGGCAGAGCAGGAGGGGAGGAGGCAGCAGAGGCCAATTGAGCTGTGTGTGCAGAGGGGATTGGTTACACCAGGTACAAATGCCTTGGGCTGCCCTGGCTGTGATTGGCTGCCGAGTCTCTCCCCCTACTCCATCTCTCTCTGGCTCTCTCTGCAGAGCCAGGGAGGGGCTGGGCAAGCTGAGCAAAGGGGAGGGGGCCAGAAGGTCCCTCAGCACCAGTGTCTGCTCAGCCCAGGGTTCTCTGGGCTTGCNTTTTTTTTTTTTTTTTTTGCTTTTATCATGCTTGGTGTTCTTTGAGCTTCTTGGAGCTATATGCTTTGGTGTCTGTCATTTCTTTTGGAAAATTTGCATCCATAATTACTTCAAATATTTCTTTTGTTACTTTTTCTATTTTTTGTTACTTTTTCTTCTCATTTTATTATTCCTATTCCATATGCATCATGCTTTTGTAATGTCTTAGGGTTGTTTCATGTTCTGGGGTATTTTTTCCATTCATATTTGAGAAGTTTCTATTGATATATTTTCAAGCTCACTGATTCTTTCCTCAACCATGTCCAATCTCCTGATGAGCTCATCAAAGGCAGTTTTCATTCTTTTTTAAATTTCTAGCGTTTTTATAGGGCTTCCATATCTCTGATGCTTACATTAACCATCAGTTTTTGCATGCTGTCCAATTATTTCATTAGAACTCTTGGCATATTAATCATATATATCTTAAATTCCTGCTCTGAAAATTCCAGCATCTTCTACATATCTGAGTCTGGTTCAAATGATATAATTATGTCTTCAGATTTCAGGATTTTTAACCATTTTGCATCCTTTTTAATTTTATGTTGAGAGTAGACATGATGAAACCAGTAAAAGGAAGTGAAGCAAATAGACATTTAATGTGAAGTGTTATATCATCTACCTGAGACTACATTTGTTGTTGGCAGTAGTTGAAAGGGTCAGAGGCTAAAAGGTACTCCAGTGTTTGTATTTTCATCTCATCTTTTGTCTTTTGTTTTCCCTAAGGACTTTCTTCTTAAGGTCTAAAGCTTCTAGTGCTTTCACCTGTAGCCTCCATATATTGTGCAGTGATTGAGTTGATGTGTTCCAGCGCACGGTGAGAAGAAGTGATCTACAATATTTTGGTTAGGTCTATCTTTTGGTGAGCTAATGGCTCAAACCTGATTTTGAGACACTACCCCATGCACTGTAATGGACAAGAAGGTTGAAAAGTTCTGAAATTGAGTACATCCCTTTCCCCACACTGAAGACTGGGGATCTTGCTACAGGTTGACTGATTGCTAAAACATAACTCAGTCTTAGGTCTCAAGTGCTCTGTGATTGAAAGCTTTAAGACACAAAGACACTACTTTATCAGGACACTCAAACATCCTTCTAGAGCCTCTGAGTATTATGCTTTGAGATGCTGCTTCTGGAACCTTATGGATCAAGGCACAAAGTCAAAGTTTCTGTTATCTATGACCCTAGAATCCTGAGTCAAGAGTGACTAATAGAAGTGGTATCATATTAAAATTAATTAATCCCAGAACTTTTAAACCTATAACAAAGGTACAATATAAGACTAGGTCTTTACATTTAAAAAATTAACTAATAAAATCACACCAAATCTCATGACTTTGGTAAAAAAAAAAAAAAAACCGTCTCCATTATCTAAGGTTTTATTGATTCAGGATTCTATGAACACGGGGCAATCTAGATTGAGGGTTTTATGACCTAAAGATAAACTGGAAGGGAGAGTTACTAGAATTCTCTGTTTTCATGTCTACATGGTTCCTGTTATGTAAGGTGCCAGGGACCAAGAGGAGACCTTGCTATAGGAGACTAAAGGGTATGGGAAGGAAGGACATTGAGACTTGGGGAACCTAGAGTTCCAACACTCACAGATTTATGAGCTTTATGAACCATCCAATGCCAACACAGGGTCCTTCTTACCTGCTTCATCTTGGTACCAAACATGGAGCCACTCACATCAATAACAAACACCACATTCTTTTCCACAGGCTGGAGGCCTCGGGGGGGCAAAGTAATGAATAAAATAGCCACCATAAATCTGAACAAAAAGAAGGGAAACCAAAAAGGACTGTGAGAGCAGATTTAATCAGGCCCATCTTATCCTCCTGCACAACAGCCCGCTAGGACTGCCAGGATCCTAGGACTTCTTTCTCACTGTTTCTAGTTACAGAGGCATGTGTGCAATTGTTTGCTCAATGTCATTCTCCCCCCACCAGAACTCTTCTGTTCAGACCTTCATCCCAGGCCTTGCCCAGAGCTGTGGAGTGAAGGAGACTGGCTTGTGGCCCAGGGCTCCAAGGATCAGGATTTCTGTAATATGTGAGTTCCTGTCCGTGAGAGAGCTGGGCTTGCACAGTCTTCAGGGTCCCCAGGGACACTTTGCCTGGGCTCCAGGAACTGTAAGTATTGTTTTAACCTCCCTCAATAGAGTCAGCCTGGGGCCCAGCTCATTGCTGCCAAGGGCTGGGAATTTGCAGGGCCTCCCTCTCCTCCTAAAACCTCCTTTCTGCTGTTGCTGGGCAGAGCAGGAGGGGAGGAGGCAGCAGAGGCCAATTGAGCTGTGTGTGCAGAGGGGATTGGTTACACCAGGTACAAATGCCTTGGGCTGCCCTGGCTGTGATTGGCTGCCGAGTCTCTCCCCCTACTCCATCTCTCTCTGGCTCTCTCTGCAGAGCCAGGGAGGGGCTGGGCAAGCTGAGCAAAGGGGAGGGGGCCAGAAGGTCCCTCAGCACCAGTGTCTGCTCAGCCCAGGGTTCTCTGGGCTTGCTGAGCCTCTGAGATCCCTGAAGCCTGAAGCCTGAAGCAGGCCTGGCTCTGGGAGACTGGCTCATCCTCCACTTGGCCCTCAGGTGCTCTGTGACCAGAAGGCTGGACACTGGCTCCTCCTATCTCACTGGAAAGAGAGGAGATGGGAGGCCCTTGCCCCCCTTTGAATGAGTCCATAGGTTCACATGTGGCTTCTGTCTCCAGGTGAACCTGGCTCTCTGTCACAGTTCCCCAAGGCATGAATCACTCAACCTACCATTGCTTAAGCCATGAGAGAACTCAGCTGGCCTCGAGTATGACTCCCCTACAGGGGTAGGGAGAACTGTCATGCATATCACGCCACCCATGTTTGATCCCAAGCTAACCAAATCCTATTGGGACACCTGGAGCAGTACCCAGCTCACCAACCTCTCGCTGGCTCCTCCAAAATCACCCCACCCCACCTTCACAATTCAGGAAGAATGTGAAGGGCACCAGGACACACACTTGCACCACCCACCTGCCCATGGCCCCATCCACCTTCTGAAGACCACACAGTCTTAACACAGACCCTAGGCAATTAGGGCTCTCAGCAGTCTTTATCCCTTGTCTTCCTTTCACCATCTCCCCAACGTGCAACCCACTGGATGTCCCATAGAATATAAAATCAGGCGTCTTTCCCATCCATGGAGGCAACCCCTTGCTCTCAATCCCCATCAGACTTCTATCCAGCCTCTTCCCTCCCCATGGCATTCCAGACTAAAGACTGGGTCTCCTGAGATGGTCTCTCTTCTCCAGTTCACACCTGCACAACCACCAGGACTGATCCTGCTCCCAACTCATAGGAACACTGCTTTGCTCAAAGGCAGCTAGCTATGTGCTAGCTTACCTCCAAACTCAGTTTGTGTATTAGGAATCTCACCAGACTAGGCCTCACTGATGAGTTTCAACTTGACAATGACTTCCACTCTCTCCCAAAGCCTTTCCCCTGGCATTCTGAGATCATCAGCTGTCCACATTCTCCTAACACCTCTCAGGCCACTTCATCCAGTTTCTCTCTCTAGGACCCATTGTCCACCTGCCCCTTTTCAGTGCTTCCAGTCGGCCAGATCAGAGTGTGCAAAGACAGTGATTAGGATTGTCTCTCTCTGGAGTAAACTAGCGAGGCTCAGGGTGCTGAGCAGGCTTTCTGCTGTTGGTGGGGCCTGGCAATCTGAAGCCCCAGATCAGTGGCTGCTGAACGGGGAACTCCACCTGACGTGACATCACAGCCCGGGCCTCTGACTCCACTCATTCTCCCTGTGTGGACTCACTCTCTAGCTTGAGTTACACCGCTGAATCTCCACCTGTGTCCCACATCTCTTTCTTAGCCTCAGGGTACCCGTTCCCCCACCACAACTGCCGACACACTAGCTGTGGACCTCTTCACCTGGGAGGCTGAAGATGCTTCCAACAGATGCTGCTCAAACAACAACCTCATCAACTTCCCGTAACGAAGCCCTGAGATTTTCTCAGGTGGGAGCCACTTCATTGAGCCTAACCTGGATAAGAGTGTCACCTTCAATTCTGTGCCCAGCTAGTCTGCCACCAATTCCTGCTGGTTTTATCTGCTAGAGACTTCTCGGGCCGCCCCACCTCTCCCTCCAAAACAAAACAATCTCAAATTCAGAGCTGCTTTTCCTTGGGTTCCCTGCTTTTTTGCGAAGTCCTCCATCTCTACAGCTTGGCCACAGCTAGCTCCTGGGTTGCCATACACACGACCTCATAATGTACTGCCTGATCACGGCTCCCCAATCACCTACAGGACAAATAGTAGCTTCCTTTTCATGCCACTGCAGGAAATGCCAGCCATTTTCTGATCTCTTACCATTTTGCATCTGAAATCCATGCTCCCTGGTTCCCAAGCCATTTCTGACTCCCTGCACACACTCAGAGATGTCAGGCCTCTGTTGCTTTTACCCTGTGGCCCCACTTGGCCAGCATACCTTTCCCTTCCCTCATGGCCCCCACACAGGGCCTGTTTCTGGCATTCCTTATGTCCCAGGTCAGCTCGACATCCTGCAGGGTGCCTTCCCTGGCTCCCTTTCCCCCTCATCTTGCTAGCCGCACACCTTGTGCTCTCATGGAAAGGGTATGTCTCATCCTGTGTCAGGGTTGTTTCCATCTGTATGGCCACAGAAGAGGCAGGATGTGTGTGGAATCCTCCAGAGTTCCCTGCACCAGCCCAAACTGGAAACAACGGTCAATTAGGGGCCTAGGGAGTCCTGATGGAACAAGTAGGTGAACGCACTGGGCTTGAAAGGTGGGCACAGTCAGATAGGTAATGGTATGGGGATGGAGTGCTCCTGGCAGATGGCAGGAGGAGTCAGAGTTCACAGTTAGTGGAAGTCCTCATTGTCCAATTGAATGCCTAGTCCCATGTACCCAGTCTCTATGCCCACTCCAGGCCATTTGGAAAAGGTAAAGAACCAAGCAGCAGAGAATGTCTCCATGAACTAAACATACCCGGGTAGGTGACAGAGGGGCAGGTTATGCCCCTGCTGCCACCTGCTGACAGGGTACCCACAGCTCCTCCTCAGGGTAGGTCAAATGCTTTCTTCCCCGCTGCATAACAGCCTTGCCATACCTCTGCACCCCTGCACATGCTATTCCCTCTCTGGTGTGCTTTTCCCTTCACCAAGTTCACCGACATGGAAGCAATGCCATTCATTACCCTCATGCTCTCTGAAATGCCTACTCCTTCTGGAAGATTATTCTGAATCAGCCTTCTCTGGAACCCCCACTTTGCCCCACAGATATACACACAGTGCCTAGGGATTTGATGCACGTGATGACTATGTGGATCTGGCTGCATCAGAATGTGGAGATTAGGGGTTGAGGCCACAAATTTCTGAGTTTCTAGAGTCTGAGGGCAGGATTTGTGTAGAGGGGCTCTGCTGGGTGGCCATGTGTCCAGGTAGAAGTGAATGCACAACACACAGGAAGAGCCTGGATGAAAGCAGAATGTCTGGCAGGGGAGAGAGATGAATTTCAGATGGGATGGAGTCATGAAGAAGAAGGGATTTGGCCCAGGATTAAGAGGAGGATGCTGACTGGTGGAGAAGGAGGAGAAAGACCCTCCCAGGGCAGCAGCTGGTCTGAGAAAATGATTGATCATACACAGAAGAGGGATCAGGTGACCTGGGAGAAAGGAGTGAGTTGTGCACTGGGGCTGCTGGAGGGTGGTCTTTGTGCTGGCTGCTGGGAGATGTGTGGCCCAAAGACAGGCCAGGACCAGACTTATCAGGCTGTCTCCATCCTCATGGAAAGTCAAGGTCTTGGGTCAGAGCTCCACAGCTCAGAAGGAGTAGGGATCTCTCAGGGTGTTCATGAGTGGGTGGGCTCAGAACTGAAGGGCTCCCTCTTTAGGCACGTGGCTGTTTCGACAGGAAAGGCCTTTGCAGCAAATGAGAGACAGCAAGAAAGTCCACAAGAGCAGGACAGTATCAGAGCCACAGAAAGCATGAGAGACTAACTGCTCACAGTGGTTCACTTTGCCAAAGGGCTAGCTCTGAGTGGGCTATGCTTTGGTCCATTCTGGGAATGGGTTCATTTGGACCGTGATTCAACTCCTGTGGTTCCAGGTTCCCATCCCTTTGGGTATACACGTGGGTCCCAAGGTCAGAAGCTTTGAGATCTTACATATCATCCTATCCTTGTTTACTAGTTCCCATTCATCCCCAATTGTGTACACCAGGGCATTGTCCAGACCTGTCCAACTTCAGAACCCATGTTGTCTCCGAGTACCTGCACGTCCCCAATGATGTCCTCCATGACCACATCATATTGGACCATGAAGTCAGCCATGATGCCTGAGCTGGAGAAGGCAGACTGGTCTTGCATTGTGGGGCAGAAGATGATTCGGACACAGGTCTCTCCCTTCTCGATCCTGGTGGATGGGGGTGAGTCAGCCTCACCTGTGTGAAAGGGGACAGTTGCGGCAATGTGGCATGGAAGGCTCTCGCCAAACAGAAAATCCAGGGACATAGACAGCACAAGGGCACCATCAGGAAGGGTGAGAATTCCAACCCTTACCATCACCTGCATGCATCACCCTTCCACCTGCCCCCATGCCACTCTCTCTCCCAATCCTGCAGCCAGCTCCTGATTCACCTCCTCCATCACACCCAGCCTGACAGACCCAGGCACGTCCTCAGCTCCCAGCACTGACTGTCTGTCCCTCACTCACAACCTCACCCTGCCATGCTTCCCATCCTCACTGGGCCAGCCTGGAGGAGTGTCACTGCCCAGCTCACCCAGAAGCCCGGGTTCCCCTCCAGAGAGGCACTGTGGTGCATGTTAGAGCAGAGACAGACACATCCACAGGGCCTGGGTCTCCTCCTGTCCCCTTCCCTCTGTGGGAAATGGCAGTCTAGCAAGGTTCTCCTGTGGCATAGAATTGCATGTGCTTTCTTCCCCTGTGCCTCTGACTCCCAGCATCACGTGCGTGAATAAGCCTTTTAGCGTCTCATGAAATCACTGATGACTTTCTGGTCCCGGATGTTTGCTGAGCTGGCCACAAGATCAACTCCTCTGGAATTTTAGTCCAAGACAAGTGTCCATTTAGAAAGGTCTGTGTGCCTCCTTTTTTCCACAAAATGGAGGCCTGGGAATTCTGCTCCCCCTCCTTCCTGCTACAGCTGTCAGGAAGCTTAGGGGCAAACTGAGCCCCCATACTCTCTGAGGCGCCTGCTCACATACATTCCCTGGGCTTCCTTCCTTTCAGAGCTCTTTGTTCTCTTTTATCCCCACAGGATTGGTTCTATCCTCTGTTTTAGCCTTTAAGGGGAAGGGGGAGGGAGCTGCCATTTATAGCTTAGGGCTTAAGAGTGCAGGCTGCAACACTCAGATGGCCCTTGGGCCCAGGTCTCTCCTGTTGTTGCCTTGTGTCACTGGAGAACTTAGTCCCTCTCTGTTACCCTTAGTCCCTTCATCTACATCACAGGGATAACATGTGGCCTCATTTAATCTCTACAACATCTTTGTGGAATGGCTATCACAATCATCTATTTATTGATTAGGAAGACAAAGTCCAAAAAATGGTAAAAATGCTTTCTCAGGTCATATAAGTGATATAAGACAGACCAAGCCTGAAAACCAGGCCTTCCTACCTGACCTCAGAATCCCTGCTGTAAAGGTAGGAAATGTCCCAGGTACTGTGCTTCATCTGATGTCCTGGATCTAAGGCTCCATTCTGTTACCTCTAAACTGGTAGCTTCTTATTGAGGTAGGCTCTGATGTGACTCCCAGTGTTGTTTCTCAGAGTAAAGATAGAGACCACTGGAAGTGTCCTCCTCTCCCTTGGCACCACCTGCACCTGAAGAAAGTTGGCTGGAGCTAGTCCCCACTCTGCCCACACAGCCCCAAGCTCAGTTGGACATGTGTTCTTCTCTACACGTGTGTCCCACACACACATATGTGCCCATATGCACAGACACACACCAGGCCTCAACTTCCATTGCTCACAGGCAGTGCACCAATCCTGGATTAATAGTACTTTCCCAATTATTGCCACCACTCTCCCCATCACTGTAGATCTCACTCATGCAGCACCTACTATGTATCAGGGAGTGCTCTGGGTGCTCCACACTCACCATCCAAAGTGACACAGAGACCAGGCTGGTGAGTGAACGTTGCTCTAATCTTATAGGCAGGATACAAGGCCATAGCATGACAAAAATGTGTCTGAGGGAACACACGATCCTATGTGTAAGGGAGCTGGTGGGTTAAACCATGTCTCTGACCTCCCAGGCTCCTTCCACCCACACACACTGACTGCTGACTCATATTCATTATCAATTGTAACATTAAATGCCTATATTTGTAGGTATAAATGCACCTGCATGCATTTGTGTGGACATTTCTTGCTTACAACATCTATGATTAATTACACACTTATTCATAGAGGGAGAGCTGATCTCTTGCTCCTCTGGGCTCCCACAGCCATTTGTGGTTCTTTAGTGCTGTCATTGCTTCCCTCCCCAGACTGGCCATGTCTTAATAACAAGAACACCCAGCACGCAACACAGGGCATGAACACTGTAGTCACTAGGACATGTTGGTTGAATGTGTTGAGTGACAGATTAGGATGGTGTATGACAAGTCCCAGTTGGAGAATCAAGGCAAGCTCCTAGCATCTTGGCGCAAAATCCATGCTATCTTCATCAAATAACTACTCTCCTTTTAAGAAACAACCGCTGGCACTTCACAATCAATTCAACATTAAATTACTGGGCCCTGATTGAGTTTGGAGTTTGAACCACGAATGATGGGACCCCCAAGTGACCTTGCAACCCAAGCCACCCATCCTGGGTTTGTGCCATCTGATTCACCAAACTGTAAATTGGTCAGACAATGACAATATTCCATCACAAAAGAACAGTGATCTATACAATATCAGACCAGAGCATATCCTGAAGCCACACAGGTTACAGGAATCACACCTTACCTACCTACTTACCTACCTACCTATCCTACCTACTTCTGCCCCATTGCTTGCTTCCCTCAGCTCATCCCCTAGGGCCATGTGGGAAGTTCCCATATAACCAGCTTCCTGAAGAAGCAGCCCAGGAGCATGATTTACAGTTGGTAGATGACACCACATGATAACCAAGAACTAGCCTGAAGCTGATCTGTGGTGTTACAACCACACTCAGATGTGACCCCGATAGGTAGTAAGGAAGGGAGATCCTCCTAAGGGCTACACATCTGGTTCATCTCCTTATCCAGAAAGAAACCTTGCCAGGAGCACTAATCAGTATGGATTAAATCAGGCCAGTTGGTCAGAGACCAGGAAGGAATGAGATTGGAGGATTGATAGCAATAACAATGATGCAATAAAGTATGTAGTGAGTACACATTGTGTGTAAGGCACAGTTCTAATTGCTTTTCCTGCATATAGAGACAGTGGGCAAATCTATACGAATGGGCCCATGTGCATGCTCACCAAAAGGACAATAATGACCTAAAAGTGCAATCCTGTTAACTGTTCTGCAGATATCACAGTGACTTTTAAATAAGCCAATGAACAAAATAGCCATAGTAGAAGTGACATGTTATGCCTAGATTCAACATGGATTTACCTTCACGTTTAACTTTTAACTTAAAACATTTAGTCATTAACTAACCCTGTATTGAAAAAAAGAGTAAGTATCATCTTACTCTTTTATTTACTCTATGTATAGTCTATGTATAAGGCATAAATACACAGCTATTAGATATATAATATACTTGTGGAAATCAAATTTCATGGGCAGGGGACAATTGGGATAAAAATGTCTAGGGGCTTCTTAGAAGGTGATAAATAGATGGAGAAACTGCTCAAGGAGCTCTGCCCATTCCTAGCCAAGAGGAAGATACATGAAACAATAAAGAATTATCTTAGATTTAATGAATGATATAAAGGAAAGACTGGAAATTGTGAGTTCATTCACATTTGGCATCCGTGCTGATAAAGGCGGCAAAAACAAGAACCAGAGTCTGTCCTCATTTCCCCTGCCAATATTCCTCTTCCTCTTCCCTATTCCAATATTCCCTCACTTGTCAGGGATCAGACTAGCTCTCTTCTTTCCTCACTGCCTTCAAGGCCCCATACTTGAGAAGCGAGGAAAAGCCAACCCCTTGTCCTGTCAAATTCTAGGCTTTGTGGGAGGGAAGAATTATTGAGGAGTCCTGCAAGTCCAGGGGTCTGTGGAGGAAGGGCAGAATTCTTCATGATTGATTCACCTTTTATCAAGTACTTTTTATTAAATTGTTATTATAATCACAGTCCCTGAATTCTTCACTATCCCCCATTATTCCTCATCCCCTCCAATTTCAAATGGACAGCACCTGGGAATCTGAGGGATCCTTGGACATGCTATCCACCAGAAATGCCTCCTAGGAGGACAAAGCTGCCTCTGACCTTGGGAACTACACAGCCTCCTGAGGAATCCTCGTCCTGTTTATTAATGAAAGAACATCTGCTTCCAGTGAAGGATACCTCAGCAGTGAAAGCAGGTCTCAATTCACAGCTATGGGCAAGGAACTGTCTCACTCTGGATAGAGCTTTTTAAAAAATCCTGTTTCCTATGCAATGAACATATTGCCTTTATTGCTTCTAGAGTCTACAGTAGGGAAGAGGTAGCCATTACAAGGGCCTCATTGTCTGCAAGACTGGTTCAGTGATTAGGTGCCTGGTAAAGTAGGGATTAGAGATGGTGAGGACTTCTTGGAAAAAATGGTCCAGGGCAGTACCACCCAAAACAAGGATGCAAGTCTCTGACAGCTTGAGGTCCCTGTCCCTTTGTTGGCAGTATAGGAGAGGACTTTGGTACCTGACTCATACTGTCCCCCTTTACCTCAACTCCTGCTACAGTCCAGGTGCTTTGACTATCCACATGGATATCCCAGCCAATACTCTGGCCTCTCAAGCTATTGACATCTCACCTGTAAGGAACCATCATCTTCTCTCCCCTTCAACCACTCATTTCTTAGACATCACCATTACCAGAGCTCTCTCTGCTATCCTCTTAAATACAATCATCCCCCTAACTATTCCCCCAGTATAACCTTCTAGTTCCCTTCATCACTCCTCCCCAGATAACCTGGATCACTGTTAGATATACAGCAGCTACTCAGGATGTTTACTAAACATTATGCCCCCATTCATGGACTTCACTGAGTCTCCTATCCATAGATCCCCATGTTGTCTCCCAATCAATTTCATACTCTTATCCTTCTTCTCCAAGCCTGCATAGGTCCCATGGTCCACCTTTTCCACACTCTACATCTGTACTGCTTGTCAGGCAGGGACACAGTAGGAAAGAAGTTGACCCATATTGACTGTCCTTGGGTCTAGATTCACTCATTCCTTATCCCAAATCCAAACAGAACCCAAATCTTGAAAGAAATCAATCTTGTTCTTGGCTCATATAGCCCTAATACTGAGCACCTTGCCATATTCTTCCAAAATTCATGGTTTAATTTCTTATTGGGGCCTATTTCTTGACATCAGTCCCCTGAGTCCTGTCTGGACAGTGTATTCTCCAAGAGATTCCCACAACCCATTCTCTCACCTCAGGGACTAGCCTGCATGAGTCAATGTTCAACTTTTCCCTTTCCATTGGTTCCTGCCCTGTTAAGTCACTTTTTCCTTCCCCAAGAAAATGGCCCCTTGTTCTGGTATCTCTCTTTAGCTACCTACTTCTCCTTCTGATTTCATCCAAATTTCTGAAAAGGAGAGTCCATACATATGTTCAGTCTCCTACACTTCTGCTTTCTGATCCGGACTTGCCCACCTCACACCTCTTCTTCAAGAAAGTGTCTTCTGTGTCTATAATCCCCATGACTCCCTCCCCTGCTGAACTTCTCCCAGGAAGATGTGCTAAACTTGCTCCCTAAAACTAACACTGTCACCTCAAACTACACATAGATTGAAACAGAAACTTTTCCAATTTCTTTCAATATGTGACAGCCCACCAAAAAAAAATAATGCAACCAATTCAGAAATAGCAAATAGATTTAATGCAGAGTGTCAACGTCTGTTGATTGATAGTGGCTGCCTAGAGTGCTGTTTTGAGTAGATTTCTGAGGGTGCACCCTGGCTTGAAGAGAAAGACTGCTGGGATTAGCAATATCTGCAAACATAAGTAAAAGAAAATTAAAAATTCAATTAATATTCACCAATCAGGAAGAAATAAAATGCCCAAAGCAGTGTCTTTTACACACTCTCTGTATCATTCTCAAAACCAGGCTTCATTCAGCTCCTCATCCCATTCCCATGAGCCCCAGCTTCTACCACCAAAATTATGACAGATACCTGAAATCTCACTTGTAGGAGAAACCACAGGCACCAGAACTGCTACTGGTACTGGCACCAGCTCCACCAAGGCCAGCAAAGAGCCCAAATGTGAGAGTGGCGGTCAGGCTCGCACTGGCACTGAAGCCACCACTGGCACTGGCACTGGCACCAGCACCGGTACCGGTACTGGTACTGGCAGCAGCACTAGCACCACCACTCTCTTGGGCTTTGGCTTTAGCTTCAGCTCCTGCCTGGATCCGGGCTTTGGCCCAGGGTCCAATATCAGCTTCATCCCAGTTGCAGGGCCCAGCAGCATTCTCAGAGCCAAGCCCAATGCCCATTCGGGCTCTAATCTCAGCCCTCGCCTTGGCTTCAGCTGCAGCCTCAGCTGCAGCCTTCAAATCTGCTTCCATTGCCTCACGGTACTGAGCTGCCCATTCCTTGGGATCCTTCTTTTGTACCTGAAATGGAAATAACAACCATCAGAAGGATCATAATCAGAGGATGAAGTATATACTATTTGCTAGGCACCATTTTACATGCTATATGTAATAGCAATCATACAGTAAGTTCTAATAGTAATTCTGCACCTACTATACTATTCCATCCCTGCACTAACACTTTCTAGCTCCATAACTGGAACATATCACCTACCAACCTTTATGGACCTGTTTTCTCACATGCAGTAAGATAATACCATGTCAGTTGTAAGTGCCTGCCACCATGTTTGAAAACTAAGAAGAGACTTCAGAATGTTTAGATATGACTACAGGCTGTTCTGCACACAGCGTGTCCCAGCCAGGGGCACCCCACACTCTTGATGTGCTAAGCTCAAGCAGCTCTCCAATTACCTTGCAGGCAAATTTCAGGACTTTCATCTTGCTGGTCTCATAGTAGGAGCGCAGGCCCCAAAAGAACTCATACTCAGGGGGATTGCTATTGGGGACTCTGGCATAGTCCAGGTACCTTGAAAAGAGAGGTTTAAAGTCTTTATTTCCAGGGCCACCCAAGGCCAACCCATGCATGGACTAGACAGGCTCTAGGTGATCACCTCCCAAACTAAATACTGCAGCTTTCCCCTTAGTATTGAGCTCTGTCTCACCGGGTCCTTTCTGAAAGTCACATGGAGGTGTAGAGGGTACACATGTAGGGCATTTGTTCATAGGGAAGCCACAATTTTTGTGCCCCTTGTCACAATAACCCCATATTCCTGTTGGGTGTGTTGTAAACAGAGAAGCATTCTTCAGGCCCCCTGCTCTGAGCACACCCCACCACAAGGGTTCTGAAGCCTGGCTAAGCCCCTGAAAAGATCTATTATAGAAAATGACTAGAAAGATGATAAGGGAAGAAACAGTCAACCAAGAGCAACCTGCTGTTTATATTACCAATTGTGTGTGTGGTGTGTGTGTGTGATTATCTGTGTGAGTCATCACAAGTTCTCCAAAGAACAATGATAGGGTGGCTCTTGGTCAAAAAGTCAAGAGGGTTGGACTCCAGGCCCCAAAGAGCCTTTTACTAGCTGTTGGATATTCAAATGTCCCCTCTCAGAGCCTTAAGTCCCTGAAACACAAAAGGGGATGGAAAGACATTCTGCAGGGTAGTTATGAAAATGAAATCAATTGTACAAGTCATGTCACCAGCATGGTAAAACTGGCTACATGAAGTTTTTATACTGAGGCATTTCTTTATGGAAATTAATTTCTATGAGGTTTTTCTTAGCACAATAAAATGAACCAAGGAATTAGAGTCAAGATCCAACACAACTCTTCCATTTGATACCTATGTAACCCTGTGCAAATGACTTCACCTCTCTGAGCCTCAGTTTCCATGATATGTACAATGCTGGTAATGAGAAACTCTCCCTTGCTCTCAAGGCACATAAGAGTCCACATAATAGAGCAGGAAATATACACTACACTTGTTCCCTATCAATGCCCCCCAAATAACCTACCAGCTGCACACATACATGCATTCACCACATACACACATGTGCACACATGCATATAGGAATTCACTTATGATGCCTTCACTGCTCAGTTCTGACACAGGTGAAATGCATGGAACACACCAACACTCGCCAAAGATACTTACTTCTGCTTCACAAACTCATCAGTAATGAGCTTCTTCACATCCCCAAAGAGTGAGTGATGTATCCTAAGAGCAGAAGAAAGACAAATAAACAAACAAATCAATGCCACAAGAACAGTAGCACTTCCCAGACATGGGCAGAGGCATTTCCAAGATGGAAAACAAGTTTCAGCACAGGAGGAAGCTCTATAGAAGCTCAAGAGACAGTGAGAGAGGGAACAGAGTTCAAGAGCATTTGCCCATCCACCCAGCCCAGCACCCCCCGCCTGCTCCACCAGACCACCAGGCTGATGCAATCCTGGGACCGTCCTCTCTTGCCAAAGGACAACACGGACAGCAAGCGTTGAGAGAGCCCAATCATACCCAGGGCGCAGCCCCAACTTGCGTAGCACCTCCCAGATGACAGCTGCAAGGGGAGGCAAGAGGGGATAGGGACAGAAAATGAACACATGGAATTCAGAGCACAGCCACCCATTAGGTTACATGCCCATCCACTCACCCTCACTGGACCTATTTCCATTCATGAAGATGATGCTAAGAAGCACCATGAGGAGACCCAGCTTGGGTGAGTCCTTGGTCCTAAGGGAATAATAAGTCAGAGAAACTTTATGTCCATGAGCCATGTGCAAGACACACTGGCCAGCTCACTAGGCTAGCCTCTCTTAGATTCCTTTGATATGTGAGAATTCTGTCCAGTCTGTTTTCAGCTCTATATGACCCTATGCAAGTCACTCAGACACATGAGCCATGGTGTCCCATTCAGTTAAATGGGAAAATCATATCCTATCTCTATCCCATGTTGCCAAGAAGATGGAAGAATACCTGTCACAAGTTGACCAGGTAACAACACAAGTACCCAGTCAATGTGAGTCCTTTCTTCTCCCAGAGCCCTCAGACCTGAGAGAATTCTAGGCAAAGTCCCCAGTGACAAAACTCCCCATGACCTTGGGCAAGTTTCCAGGTTCCTCCAGGCTTCAATCTCCCTATCCATAGTAAGCACTATGCACAGATGTATGCACAGCATATCCAAACCTTTCTTGCCATTGGAGCATCATGATCTGCCCACACCAGGAAGCCCTCCCATGAGAACCACTCTGCCAAGGCCAGGCCAGGCATTCAATAGGAAAAAATCAGGCCACAATAGGCCTGGGAAGCTTCTGAGGAGACGACTAACCTAACAGCAGGAATGTCCCATCCTAGGCTCTTATGCTCTTCAGTCAATCATAATCAGGTACTACTACTGTATGCAGGACTCTAACCATGAGTGGGAGCTGGGGCAGGGGCTTTTTAGGTCTTGTCTTTCCTGACCCTCTAAGAGGACATGGGGAGAGAAGGCAAGGAAAGGGTAGTACCATGTATGAAAGTAGAAGCCCCCTCTAACCCCATCCCTTTTCCAGCTTACGTTCCCAGTATTCCTGCATCTGTGGGTTCTAAGGTGCTGAGAAGAATGTACAAGTGGTCATTCTTATCAATTTCCTTCAACTGAATCCCAAATACCTGTGGATGGGAGAAAAACTTGTGAGATCACAAAATTCAGCTTCCCAAACATCCTGAAGCTAACCGTGTACCTAAGGGTTTTGAATGTGTGAAAAATCAGTGAGATACTGCTCACAAAGCACACAGCTAAGTGCCAGGCACAAGTAAACAAGCAATAAATGTACTATTGTCATTATCTTTGTGATTAGTGGGAATCTAGGGAAACAGGAGAGTATGTAAAATATACAAAAGTACACATCCAGCGGAAGACAAAAGCCAGGACTAAGTTGGGTGGATTGGATCTTGGCTGTGCTTACACCACTGACTTGCTGTATGACCCATGGCTGATTTATTCCCCTCCTTAGGCTGCTGTCTGACCATCTTCCCAGTGATGGGGATCTATTAGTGCATCTCTGTGGTTTCTCCCCCAGAAGAGACATTGTATACCTTTGTTCTATTCAAGGTTTCCCCAGTCTACCCATCCCCCAGGGCTGCCCCTTCACCTTCTCCAATGAATAGCCTGCTCGTTCAATGATTTCAGGGTACACATCAGTATATTCTTTGATGATGTCCTTCAGCATGTCTGCAATGGGAGAGTGTTGCCAGCACCTGGGCTAAAGAGATGTCCCATGCCCAAGCTACTGACCCTTTGCCAACCATGCCATGGGTGGCTTAACCAGGTTCTAGCACTGCCAAATTAAAACTTTGGGAGGAAAGAGGTAAGAGTGTAAGAGTGAGGGGTGCTCCCAGCCCACAGAGAGAGGGCAATTGAGGGCAGAGCTTAGGGAAGGGTTAAGGTTAGTAAGACTCTACCTGAGCGTTTGATGGGAATCTTTGTCTGGTCTTTAGATAATAGGTACTTCACCAAATCATTTGCCTGGAAGAGGAAGGAAAGATGAAAAGAGCAATATAAGTCTGCAGAAAACCTGAGAGGTTAGCAGAAAAGGGTTCAACCAAGGCAGTGGAAAAAGCAGGATAGAAAGGATAAAGTTCTCACCCTCCCTTGCAAAAGGGCAACATCACGAGGTGGTGGTGCTTCAGGCTCCTGGGATGACTGGAGTTTGGCAGCTCTACGCCGGGCCTTGCCCCTGCGGGCTTTAGGTGACCTCAGTGAGAGCAATGCTCTCCGGGCCCAAGCAGCCAACCGAGTTCTTGATGCCCTACGGGCCCAAAAGGCTATGGGACCCCTTGAGGCCCTGCGGGCCATTGAGGCCATTAGGGCCTTTGAGACCCTTCGACCACCTGTGGTTCCAGAAGCCTGACTTTGATCACTGTTGCCATCCTCTTCCCCATCCAGATGTTTCACCTGCATCAATAGAAAGGAAACTCAACATCACTAGGTAAAGCAGGTCCTTTCTTTACACCTTATCTCTTTCAGGAAGCACCCCCTAATCCTGCCCCAGTAGTAACAGCCTAATTCACTGGATACTGGCCTCGCTGATTGCTGGGTTTGTTTTTCTGACTTCCAGTTGGGAGTTTCATCCCCACAGCAGACCAGGAACAACCCAAGGGTGGGGCCTGAATCTTTTCCTCTTTCTATGTGCCCCACTGGCTCTGTGTATACCACCCTGGACTCAGCGTCCTCTATAAAACTGAGACTATGAGAATTACAAACCAAGTGAGAAAAAAGGAATGGAAAAGCAAGGGTGATGATTGCAGAAGTCTTACCTTTCGGGCTTTCTTGGCCTTGACCTTGGGTCGAGTATCCTGATTCTCCTGAGCCTGGGCAGCTGCACCCTCAGGCTCAGGTTCATCTGCTGGAGCCTGAGAGGTAGTAGTCTCAGTCTCCAGAGCCTTTGTATTGACCTTTGTATCAGCTACACAGCTGGCCTTTTTGGTCTCAGTGGCAGGTACTGTCACAGCCTGCAGGTCAGCATTCTGTGTCTTGGTGTCAGCTGCTGGACTCTTCTTTTTAGCTGCCAGAACCTGAGCATCAGTCAGCTTGGTGGTAGTAGGTGAGGCCTTGGTGGTAGCTGACTCCTGAGCCTTTGAGGCCTTTGAGATCTCTGTAGCCTTTGAGACCTCTGTAGCCTTTGAGACCCCTGAGGCTTTTGAGACCTTTGCAGCCTCTGAGCCCTTTGGTGTCTCTGAGACCTCCAAGTTCTGGGTCACTGTTAACAGGGTCTGCATTGTCGAGCTACTGTTCTTTTCTGAGGCTTTTGCCTGCAAGGGGAAACAGGGAAGCTCACTGACCTTCTCCCCACACCCAAGCAGGCAAATGGCTCCAAAATTCCAAGGCCACACTTCTCTGATCTGTTCTGACTCCGACTTGCAGTGTGTTCTGACCACCTCAGCCTCCCCTTCCTCTGAGCAAGAATTTATGACAGAAGAGGGGCCCACCCACCCTCTCCCTTCCTCCCTTCCTCCCTCCTGAGGGAACCCAGGCAAGGAAGTGGGTGGAGATGGACAAGTGGGATGGGAAGGGAAGTGCCAAGGGATTTAGAGCAGCAACAGGGGCTGGAGAGGAAAAGCAGCTGCATAGAAGACAGAAAGAGGCCTTACCTGGAAGCGAGCTGGACCCGCACCACTCTTGCTTGTGTCAGACATGTCTCAAGTTGGCCTGGCAAGAGCTGAGCCTGAAGGGGAAAAGG